>NW_023331011.1:0-53456 GCF_011100685.1 Canis lupus familiaris
TATTCCTCCCCCGCAGTTTCCTAAGATGGAAGATGGAAGTTGGAATTGTTGGTTTTAAACAAACTTTTCTAGGGTAGGTGCTAAGTGATATGTGTTTCCCTCCAGACGCTGCTCCAGCGGCAGCCTGCACGTGTTGATACAGTGCATTTCATTGTCACTCAGTTCAAAACCCTTTCTAATTTCTTCTTAAAGTTTCTTCTTTGTTCAATGTCTTATTTGGAAACATTTTATTTAGTTACTAAACATTCACAGATTTTCGAGACATGTTTCTAGTATTGATTTACAACCTAATTTCATTTCGTGATTGGAGAACATATCTTTATGACTAAAATCCTTCACAATTTGTTAAGATTTGTTTCATGGCCCGGACTATGGATTATCTTGACAAATATTCCATTTGCACTTGGAAAGAATGTATGTTCTGCTGCTGCCAAGTATCATGTTCTTCTGGAATGTCCCTCAGGTCAGGTCCTCGGTGTTGTAACTGATGGGCTGTCTACATCCGCCATCAATTTACTGAGAGGGATGTTGAAATCCGTGACTCTACTGTTTCTACCTCCTTGTCTTTATCATGTTTGCTTCATGTATCCTGAAGCTCTGTTAGGTACATAAGCACTTAGGACTTTTGTCATGTCCTCTTGATGATCGGACATCTATTTCTTCACGACATAGTTCTGTGTCTCCCCTCTAACAGTCTGGGTCTGAAATCAACCTTGTCAGACATTAACGTGCGACTACTTGCTTTCGATTAGTATGGAATATCTTTTTGCATCCTTTACATTTAACTTATTTGTCTTTGCATTTCAAGTCACTTTCTCGGGGCGCCTGGGTGGCTCAGTAGGTTGGGTGTCTGCCTTTGGCTTGGGCCATGGTCTTGGAGTCCTGAGATAGAGTCCCGAGTCAGGCTCCCTGCTCAGCTTCTCCTTCTACCTCCGCTGCTCTGCCTGCTTGTCCTCTCACTCTCTCTCTCAAATAAATAAATAAAACCTTAAAAGAAATAAAGTCATTTTTCTGGTGGCTATTATGTGCTGGGGCTGTGGTTTTTCATTGGATCTGACAATCTCTAACTTTTAAGTGGGTTTTGGACCATTTATACTGAGTGTGATTATGGACATGGTTGAGTCTAATTCTATCCACTTGCTACTTGTTTTCTACTGTCCCGTTTGTTTGTTCTCTTTTTCTTGTTTCTCTACTTTCTCTTGGATTCATTGACCATTTCTTTTTATAATTCCATATCATTTATGTTGCTACATTATTGGCTATTTTTTTATTGTGATACTTTAGTGGTTTATTTAGTTTTTTAGAGTTTATGATATAAATCTTTAATTGACCTGCCTTTGAGCAAGATCGTGCCCCTTCCCATATAGTAAATGCAACTTACACTATGCTCCTACTTCTTCCTTTCTGTTCTTTGTGCTATTATTGTAACGTATTTTACTTTTACATATGTTATACATTCCACAATATAGTTTTGTCATTATTGCTCTAAACATTCAGCTATCTTTTATAAAGGTTAATTCATTTTTAAGTCTTCATAATTTCCCATCTACTTATCATTTCTGATGCTCTGCATTCCTTTACGTTGGTCCAGATTTCCATCTGGTGTAATTTTTCTTCTGTTTGCTGGAGGTAAGTTCTTCTGGCTATAGTATGGATGGAAAATATTTTATTTTACTTTCATTTTTTGAAAGATATTCTTTTTGGGTAAAGAATTCTAGGTTTACAGTTATTTTTCTTCAAATGGTAAAGAAATTTCTTCATTGTCTTCAACAGAAGTCTTCATGAGAAGTTAGCACTCGCCCTTACCTTCATCCTTCTCCGTGTAGTTGTCTTATTTCTCTGCTGCTTTTAAGATTTTCTCTTTGTTCGTGGTTTTGGGCAAAATGGTACGACATGTAGTTTTTGTCATGATTCTTGTGATTGGGGTTCAATGAGCCCCTTTAATATATGGGATTATACTTTTGTAATATAAGTTTTAGGAAAGTGGGTCTGGATGACTATGGGAGGACTGGGTTTGGGAAGGCTGCTCTGGATAGTTCTGGAGGGACTTTGAGAAGGTTGGCTCTGGGTGGCTGTCTCAGATGGCGCCATGGCTGAGAGCAGGGAAGTCACAGGTGCTTTAGGGCAGCCTATCACTCTCAGACTCTGTCTTGTCCAGATTCCCCTTCCTAGTGTGGGTTTCTCTAACTCCCCAGGCCAATATGGGACCCTCACATAGGTTTCCTTTGCACTGGGAAGTTGTCCCTCTAGTGTTTTCTATTGTTTAATTATGTTTAGTACTTCTTCAGTTTGGGTCTTTCTGTGGATCCTAAGGCTCCATGAGCGCCTCTGACATTCTGTGTGGCTCAAAGTCGCTACTCAAGGATTGCTGAATTAGTGAGAGAAGGACCAGGTGAATGAGCTGTGTGCTGCTGTTCCTCACCATTCAAGTCTTCAGTTTATCATTTCGTCCATAGCTTCAGGTCCTACTAACCCCAAGTCTCTGACCACTTGGAAACTCTGTTCCAGGAGGTTTTGAGGAAAGCGAGGTGCCAGACTTTCTGGGGAATGTCTGGGAGGAGGGACCTGGGGATTGAGGTGTTCAATAGCTGTTCACACACCACTAGGGGTTTCATGATGTGCTGCCACCAGCTCCATACTCCTGGTGTCCCATCTACAAAGTGCTGCCTCTCTAACCACACCATGAAAACCGAGCATTTGGTTGTGGGGGTGTAGCAGATTAGAACACTAATTATAGTGCTCTCTGGGGGAGCCTGGAGCACTGGAGTCATGGTTACGATTCTGGTCTATGTGGGATTTACTTGAGTTCTTTTTTTTCCTTTTATTTCTACACTTGGTGTGACAATAGATTTACATAATGAATATGTGTCAAGGGTTTCAAGTCATAGCTTTCCTAGGCTTCCATCATTTCTTGAAAGAAGACAGATTTTTGATGTTTTTTGAATTTTGCAACAATGTGGGCTGGTCTACATGGACAATTGGCATGTTGTGAGGATTGAAGCTCATTCACGTATCACGTATGCATCTGGAAGCCCTGAAACAACACCCGGGGCTGATGGTGTTGGAGTCCCTTAACGATCTGAATTGTCATGCTGTTCATTTGCTTGAAAACTTGTCTTTGAGAGTCATTATAGCACAAAAGATGCAGAGGGAGAATTAGGGTGAAAGACGTGAGTTTGAACCAAAGATCTGCTACATAAAAATAATACAGCGAGGCCTCCAGCCTGGACATAGTAGAGTAGACCTGCTTCTCCATATTCCTCTTTGCCCTGGAAATAAAGCAAGAGGCAGCGAGAGGAAGGAGGAGGGTAGGCTACCGTGGGACCCGAGGGATGAACAGCAATTCAGTGGGGGGGATCTTACACTCCCCACCCAACAGAGGGAGGTGGTCCAGGCCCTGAGGCTGGCAACAGGGGACAAGGGAGTCTTTCCATCAAAGCAGTGGAAAGAAACATCCACGGGAGGGACTGACCAGGGACCCCATTCAGTGACGAGTGGCTGGTGGGGAGGTCGTCCCTTTCCTGCTAGATCCTAGACTCCTTGCCCACCCTAGACACTGACCAGCTGGCTGGCTCTGGTAGAAAGAGTCCTGCCCCGGGTCACATGTTGTCATGGTGGGATTGAGGTTCTTTCCTTGGCTCGACGACACTGGGGAGTGTGTCTTGCTCTGCAAACTGTAGGCTGTGGTAAGCCTTAGGTAGCTACTGTAACCAGGACAGTGTGGTATCGGGGGATGATAGACACAGACTGATGAACAAAACAGAGAATCTGGCCATGGACCCACACAAAGGAGCCCAACCGACTTTCAACAAACATGCAAGAGCGCTTAAGTGGAGGAAGGCAGGTCTAACAACAAGTTGTGCTGGAGCCGTTGGACATCCACAGGCACACTCAGAAAATGAACCTGACCTACACTTTACACCTTGAAATGAACTCTAAGTAGGTCCTGCACTTAAGTGTAAAGAGTGAAACCACAACTTTTGGGGAAAAAGGGAAGCTCTTCAGGGTCTAGGGCCAGAGTTCTTAGGCTTGACACCAAAAGCACCATCCATAAAAGGAAGATGGATAAATTGGACCTCAGCGGAATCAAAAACTCAAACTCGTGCTCTGTGCAGGACCACGTGACCAGGATGAAAAGATTACAGGCTGGGAGAAAAAATTTGCAAACCATATGTTCCAAAGAGAACTAGTATCTAGAATAGATAAAACCTTACAAGTTAACAGTAATGCGCGATCCAATCACAAAATGGGCAGAGACGGCAGTCAGTCTCTTGACAAGGAGGTAGGGTTGGCAGCGAAGCACAGGAGGAGATGCCCAGCAACACAGCCATCAGGGACGCGTTATGGAAACCACAGTGGGACATCACTGCACACCGCTCAGAACGGTAACAAGTGACCTCTCCATTGGTTGGACATGGGCCCCTGCACTCGCAGAGGGCAGGTGAGATCCAAGACACAGGAGGCCCCTCCTGGCTGGTGGGTGGCAGGTTGAATAAGCAAAGGAACGTACTTGCCAGGCTGGTCGTGAGTGGCTGCGTGACCAGTGGTCTCCGTCCCTGCCCGCTGGAATCTTGCGAGTTAAGGAGTGAACCTGACGAGTTCCGTCACACGCGCCATCCAGGTGGCCCAGCTGCACGCGCCGTCTGGCAGCTGCACCCCATGGGAAGCAGCGGGCAGAGCTGCGACCCGAGGGCGGGAGGGGATGGGCAGCCCCTGGCAGCTGATGGCCTCGTGGGTCCAGCGGCCGTCACCCCTCTCAGCTCCTCCTGCAGCCACCAAACGCCGGGGGAACCTGGATCTCTCCTCCACGGCTGGCCGTGGTTAGATGGCACAGGCGCTGGGAGACCAGTCTGCTGGCTTCTTCAAAACTAAACGTACCGGGGACCCCTGGGTGGCTCCGCGGTTAAGCACCCGCTGCGGCCCATGGCGTGACCCCGGGGTCCCGGGATTGAGTCGCGCGGGCTCCCTGCATGGAGCCTGCTTCTCCCTGTGCCTGGGTCTCTGCCTCTCCCTCTCTCTCTCTCTCTCTCTCTCTCTCTCTGTGTCTCTCATGAAAAAATAAAATCTTTTTTTTTTTAAACTAAACGTGCAGCTACCGTGTGACCTAGAAACTGCACCTCTGGGCATGCATCCCAGAGAAATGGAATTATTTTCCCTGGAAACCTGTCCATGAATAGTCAAAGCAGTTTTATTGGTAAGAGCCCCTGACCTGGGAGCCGCCCGGGTGCCCTGCAGTGGGCAGTGGTCCCGCGGGCTGGGCCCATCCCCCGGGAGCAGCTCTCAGCCCCTAAAGTGAACGAGTTATTGCTACACACGACGTGGCGATGTTCCCGAGGCTCACGCTGTCGCCGGGTCACTGTGGGGTTCCATCTGTAGCACATTCGTGAAGTGACAAAAGCTTGGAAATGGGGAGCAGAATTTTGGTGCCCGCAGTCAGGGCCGGGGGGCCGGGAGGGGGTGGGACCTGCTGGGATGGACGGTCTGGTCCTGCCCGTGGGGGGCACCGCAGGAACCCACGGAATCGCACAGAACAGGATCGCCCAGAACTAACCCCCCACGCAGCAGAAGCGGCAAACCTGGGGCCCCTGGTGTCCGGGCCCTTCCTGGTGGCGGCTCGTGCGGGCTCCGGGCACCTGCCACCGGGTGGGGGCCTGGGCCCTGTGGGCTCCTGCAGCTGCGGCCGAAGCTCCAGATTCTCCCCACGACGACCTCGGCTGGGGAACAGGTGACGAGCCCCGCGGGGCTTCTCTCTTTCCGTGAAGAGTCTAGAGGAAGGTGAGCCCCGGCCGGCGGGGGCCGAGCTGGGGGCCGAGCCGCGCTCCTCTGCACCCCACACGCCCGTCTCATGCCATCCTGGCCACTCCTGGCTTCCCCCGTGACAGACACTGAGGCCTCAGTTTACCCAGCCTTCTGGGGTCGGGGTGAGGTGTCAAGTGCGGTTCCCACGGGAGGTTAGCGGGGGACACAGGTGCTGCCCCAGGGAGCTCTCAGGTCAGCACGGAAATCGGTCCCGTTTCCCCGATGACGAGGCCCGCTTCTTCCCTGGAAGCTTCTGGGCGCCCAGAGGCCGGGGGGGAGCAGAGGGGAGCCCGGGCCCCTGAGGCCTGCAAACAGCGGCCCGGGGCCAGAACGAGCGAGGAGGGGCCAGGCTGGCGGCCCACGGGAGAGGCTCGGCCGTTGCTGCACCTGCCGCCAGCGTCCCCCGCTGCCCGGGGGAGCCAGGCCTTCGCCTGCCCGGTCGCCCCCTTCCGCCCTCTGCGCACTGGCTTCGGCCGCCTCGGTGGCGTCCTTTACGGGGTCCTACTCCCCCGCTCCCGGAGGGCGCCCGTCTCTGCAGCTCCCACCCCACTGTCCTCTGCCGGGTTCTCCACTGGGTGACCCAAGGGACGTGGGGCGGCGGTCCTGCCAAGTCCTTGGCCACACCAAGCACGCTGGCTTCTTGGAACTGGCGTCCAGACCCCAGCTCAGCCTGTGCCCCTGACCCCACAGCCTCATCTGGGGCCAGCGCAGAGCTCCGGGGCCTGGGGAACGCATCCAATGGTGGTCCTGGGACCCGGCACACTTCTGCTCACCGAGTGGGAAAGGTTCTGGGCCAATTCCAGCAGGTGTGTGTGTGTGTGTGTGTGTGTGTGTGTGTGTGTGTGTGTGTTGGGGGGGTTGCCCTCCACCCAAGAACTCTCCACGACACCAGCCGGATGTCCTACAATTCACCTGGATTTTGACAGTATTTGGAAACAACATTGATCTCACGGGTAAGTGCCCAGACCTGGAAGATCGTCCTGTGTCCCATCCCCCATCTGGCCCCCGACTACCCACCCCAACACCCCAACACCCACCCTGCGTCCCAACCCCAGGCTCTCACCGTGCTTCTGACCAACCAGCTGCAGATTGGAGGCTCTGGGGACCCCCTCCTTGGGGCCAGGTAATTTGCTGCAGCAGCTCACAGAAACGAGAGACACGGGCGTTTATCAGCTTGTTGAAGGATGTGATAACTTTATCATGTACACAGGTGCACAGCCAGAAGGGAGAGCTGCCGGGGGTGGGGGGGCATTGTCTTCCCAGGCCCCCAGGGCCCATGGTCCCCACATCACCTGCTCACCAGCCCGGGAGCTCCCCAGACCCCGTCCTTGTGGGGGTTTCTGGGGCTTCATCCCAAGGACGGGATTGATGAAATCACCAGTCATGGCTGTGGGTTCACCCTGCGGCCCCGCCCCTCCCGAGGGCAGAGGCTGGGGGTGGGGCTGGGGCTGGGGGGTCCCACCTGTAAGCACGTGGTCGGCCCCCTGGCAACCAGCCCCCCATCAGGTGTTTTCCTGACCTCACCTCCTCAGCATAACAGGAGACACCTGAGCCCCCGCCTTAGGGAATCCGGGGGGGCTCGGGGGCTCCGTGCTGGGAATGCGCCGAGACCAAGTCTGTCCTTCTCACCAGGAATCTCAGGAACTTATGTCACTTTATGGTTTTTGAAAACCCTTCATTCTCTTTGACCTTGGTTCTCTCTTTCCCCAGAGATTCCTGATGTGCTCACTGGTCTCACTGAAAACAAGTGGGTTTGAGGCTGAGGGTGGACGAGAGTCTCAACAACCTGACACCAGACGCCCAGGGCCCTGGGGGTGATGAATAACCACGGAAGGACAGGACAAAATGTTCCCTACATCTGGTTTTTTGTCTGCCTTCAGGGCTTGGCTCCATGCTACCCTGCAGACCAGCCCGCCCCCCACCCAGGCCCAAACTGCTCCTCCCTGCGATATCACCTGTCACCGTGTCCCGGTGTGCCAGCGTGCTCCTGCTGAGGTCCGTGGCCCGGAGGGAGGGGGCCACCTGTGCTGTCCTCGCTTATGGCACTGGGCTCACCATGCCAAGGGCTGACACTCAAGTGTCTGTCGGGAAACACCAGAATCTTATTCCTGGATGTATATGACTTGTTGAGTGGATGAAGGAATGATGGACAGTGACACCCCCTGTGTCCAGGAGCCGCAGTGTCTGTGCCGGGGACTGTCTGCCACCAGGGGCGTCTGAGACCGATGGGAGGGCGCCCGGCAAGCACCAGGCCTCACACTCGCTCCCGTCCTGGTGTGTGAGTCCCCACTTCCAGGTGCAAGGGGAAGTCATCCGTGGGAGGGTCCTCTGGGGGGGCCAGGACTCCACACCCCCCACTCTCAGACTCAGGGGTGGAATCCACCGTGGAAACGGGAAACGTTGTCAGGAGCAGAGGGGACGGCAGCACAGGGACCCCCGTAGACACCCCCATCCCGGGAAGCGGGTCGATAAGGCCACCTTCAGAACCGCCCTGAGCTCCACCTGCCGTCTCGCAGACGTGCCCAGCCGGCCTTCAAGGGCGGCCCTGCGCAGCACACGGCAGCCAAAATGCACGGGGCACGTGCTCTGCCCCTGGCGCCTTCCTAAGCACCTGTTGTCCTGATGGCAACCGCGTGGCCCATGTGACGGGGACCCGGAGCCATGGGCGGGGAAGGACATTGCTGCACCAGCGCTGATGAGCGGCAGGAGGTGTGCACAGCTCGGGGCGTGGGGCTCAGATCTGAGCCTGAACCTCCAGCCCCGCGGACCCCAGCCGCGACCCTACTATCCATCCTGTCTGAAAGGATGGGCCGTGTGGCCAGAACCTCTCACTTTTTTCGAGAATATCATTCATTCATTCATTCATTCATTCATTTAAGAGAGACAGAGCTTGCGGTGTGC
Organism: Canis lupus familiaris; assembly: GCF_011100685.1. NCBI lineage: Eukaryota > Metazoa > Chordata > Mammalia > Carnivora > Canidae > Canis > Canis lupus. The sequence continues at coordinate 8,701 of NW_023331011.1, forward strand.
AGAAGCAGCAGGAGACAGAGAATCCCAAGCAGACGCCCCACTGAATGTGGAGCCTGACCTGGGCCTTGGTCTCATGACCCAGAGATCTGAGGGGAAATTAAGAGTCTGAGGCTCAACCACCTGAGCCACCCAGGAGCCCCTGCTTTCACATATTTTAAGGAATAGATCCATATAAAGTATGTTTTCAGACCATAATGAAATTAAACTAGAAATAAAGAGCAGAAAGCTGAAAAATCTTCACGTATTTGCTAATTTAAACAACACATTAAAAAAAAAAACCCTATAGATCAAAGAAGAAGTCTTGAGAGAAGATACATTTCTTATAATATCTTACCTGGTTTTGGTATTGGCATTGGTGTAGTGCTGGGAAGTGTGTCTGCTTCCTTTATGGGTGCTAAAGCTCTGGAAAATTCAACTTATCAAAATTTGTGAAATGCAGCTAATGCAGTTGGTGAAGGGGAATGTACGGCATGGAAATGCACATATGAGAAAACAAGGAGGATCTAAAGCTGGTCACCTGAACTTCCGCTATGGGAAATGGAGTAAGACGAACAATTTAGGGCTCGTGCAAGCGGGACGAGTACATCATAACAATTAGGCCAGAAGTCAACAACATTGAAAACAGGTACACAATAAATAAAATCAACAAAATGAAAAACTAGGTCCTTGGAAAATCAGTAAAATTGAGCAATCTCTAGCCACAGATGTGGAAAAAATATTTGTAAATCACCTTCCTGGTAAAGGCCGTGCATCCAGAATATACAAAGAACTCTCACAACTCAATAATAAAGAGCAAGCAGCTCGATTAAAAAATAGACAATGGATCTGGTTGGCCGTTGCTCTAAAAGCAATACACAGACCTTGAGTGAGGATGCACGGATTCCGGACATCACCTGTCACTATACGGGGCCACGGCATTGAGATGTGACCAGAGCTTGTCAGAACACTGGAATGGGGGCACCTGGGTGGCTCAGTTGGTTGAGCATCTGCCTTTGGCTCAGGTCATGATCGCAGGGTCCTGGATCAAGTCCCTCATGGGGCTCCCAGCTCAGAGGGACTCTGCTTCTCCCTCTCCCTCTGCCCCTCATACTCTCTCTTGCTCGTGCATACTCTCTGTTTCAAATAAATAAAATCCTTTCTAAAAAAAGAATGACTAAAATGTGAAAATGGTTTTATACCAATTTCTGGCGAGGATGTGGAGCAGCAGGAGCTCTCATTCACTGCGGGTGGGAATGCGAAATGGCACAGCCGCTTTGGAAGACCTTCAAAGTCTCGGATAACACTAAACAGCCTTACTGAATGATCCAGTAATTGTGCTTCTGGGTAGTTTTCAACAGATTTAAAAAATGATATCCGTACAAAAAGCTGCATATGAGGCACCCTTATTCACAGTCACCCCAGTGGGAAGCAATGACGCTGGGCTTCGGTAGGTGAATGGGTACACCAACTGGTCATTAGTATGGTGGGATGCCCCTCGGTGATGAAAAGGAGTGAGCGACCCTACCGGCATGGGTCTGAGCTGGATATTGAGAAGTGAGAGGCTACGTGGTGTTGATTCAATTGATAGGACATTCTGGAAGAGGCCAAAGTGTAGAAATATAGTGTTGGTAGACAGGTTGCTCTCAGTGGCTCGAGGATGTTCATGAGCTGGGAGGTTGGAATGCTCAAAGCACCAGGGAGCTTTAGGCAGCGACTCTTGGATGGTGGATACATGACCCTGGGTGTTTGGGAACACAGGACCTCACAGCACAGAGTGAACCTTCATGCACACAACTTAAAAAACTCACACGGGAGTTTGGGGATCCCAGGTGGAAAACAGACTGAGAAAGAGCCGTCACAAGTGTGTGAAGGAGCTTCATGAAAAGGGTGGGGGTGAGGCGCTGGCCCTCGTAACTTCAGAGATGAGCAGAGGCCATAGGCTAACGGTGGGAGGACCAGTTCACAGCACCGTCCTCCAGCCAAGGAGCTGCTTCTCGAGGTGGAAGAGGGGACAGCTCTGGAACTGCCGCGTGGACGGGGCACTGTGCAGCCAGGCGAGTGGATGTGGGCGGTGGGAGCAGACTACCCACTGTGACAGAGGGAGCTCACAGACGAGCAAGGGAGGAGGGAGCAGTGGACTGAGAGTATTGGGTGAAAGTCTCAGACATCAGTGTGAACTCGTGTTCAGCTAGTGTAGACTCAGATGGCGCATGCAGCAGTGGCTACTGATGTGTGTGTTCACGTGGGTTAGCACACACATGTTCTGTTTCCCTGGGAGCCGGGGGCCGTGAGGCCTCATCACGACCTGTGCTCAGCACTTGATACTCCCCTCCTCTGGGAAAGGGCCCCACGGCTGCTGGGAGGACCGGCTGGCTCTGGGCCCATCAGAGAACACAGGAGGTGAGCGTGGAGCACCTGGTGGCGCCAGGACAGGAGGTGTCTGAAGAAACATGAGGATGCCGCGGAGACAGAGGAGCCGCACGAAAGACGGGCCCGTGGCCAAAGCTGGGGCAGGTATGGCAGCACATGAAATAAAGTAGTAATTGGTTTATAACCCATAGAATAAAATAAATATGCATGAATGTGCTATAAATAAATGCAAGACTAGACAAATCTCTCACACAGAAGAATTCAAGGAGGTGGAACACGGCTCCCCATCCCTCAAATGTGGGCTGTGCACAGCGCCTTCTCTCGCCCAGCATGCAAAGGGGAGAAACCTCGCAGACACGACCTCAGCCCCGTGATCCCGGTGGCCAGGAAAGGAGTCCTGCTGGTGGCACGTGCCCTGGCTCTGATGGCCAGGGGCGCTCTTCCTCTGTGGTCTTCCTCCTGAGAGCCCATAACCCCAGTGTAATCGCTGGAGAACATCAAACACTCCCAAGTTTGCAGAAATTATGCAAACCACCTGACCAAGATTTCTCAGAACTGTAAAAATCATCCAAAACAAGAAAAAGTTTGAGAAATGGTTACAGCCAAGAAGAGTCTAGGGACATGTGGCAACTGAATGTCATATAGTGTCGGGGTGGGGGGGAAGAGGGGACCTGGAGCAGAAAGGACAGGAATACAAAACTTTATCAACGTTAGTTGATAATGATCTGTCATATTGATTGATCAGCGGAACCATACTAAGATATGCTTGGGCTCTAACTCTGGAAAACTGTGTGGGGGTCCCCAAAGAGTTAACAATAGACCTGCCCTACGACCCAGCAATTGCACTGTGGGGATTTACCCCAAAGATACAGATGCAATGAAACGCCGGGACACCTGCACCCCGATGTTTCTAGCAGCAATGTCCACAATAGCCAAACTGTGGAAGGAGCCTCGGTGCCCATCGAAAGATGAATGGATAAAGAAGATGTGGTTTATCTATACAATGGAATATTCCTCAGCCATTAGGAACGACAAATACCCACCATTTGCTTCAACGTGGATGGACCTGGAGGGTATGATGCTGAGTGAAGTAAGTCAATCGGAGAAGGACAAACAGTGTATGTTCTCATTCATTTGGGGAATATAAATAATAGTGAAAGGGAATAGAAGGGAAGGGAGAAGAAATGTGTGGGAAATATCAGAAAGGGAGACAGAACATGAACACTCCTAACTCTGGGAAACGAACTAGGGGAGGTGGAAGGGGAGGAGGGCGGGGGTGGGGGTGAATGGGTGACGGGCACTGAGGGGGCACTTGACGGGATGAGCACTGGGTGTTATTCTGTATGTTGGTAAATTGAACACCAATAAAAAATAAATTTATATAAAAAATAAAATAAAAAAGATGTGGGCTCTAATTTAATAATACACACCACATATAGGTCAATAAATAATATAATCGTTCTTGCATGTGGTGTAGGGTATGAGAATTGTGCCATGTTCACACTTTTCTGTAAATCTAACACTATTCTAGAATAAAAAGTTTGTTTAAAAATGATCTCCTTTTGTAATAAATGTCTCCAAAAATAGAAACCACTCAGATTATTAAATTAATCAAATCAGTCTTGTTTGTTATTCAATATTAGTAATCCATGTTTCACTGAATGGAGAGAAATGAATGTTTGTTTACAAAACCACAATACAGTTATAGATGCTCCTTTAACTTCCTATTTTTAGTTAATAAATTGAAATCAAATCGCTTTTTGTAACCTCCAAAGGACTCAGTGATTACCTGATGAGGAGGAGATTTTAGGCTCTTGTTTTATAAATGAACAGATGAATCCCTAAGGATTATTTTGATTGGTGGGAATTAAGGTTTCAGCAGTTTAAAAAGGTTTAAAGGGGACCCAAATCAATAGGGGCTTTCTATTTGTGAATAGTTACAACCTCTTATTTATATTGTGTATGTGAGGAAACATTGTCTCCACTAAACACTCAGGGCATTTTGGCACCATTTCACATCTGGATAAAAGTATATTTATTATGATCTCTTGGGGAATGTTAATATCGCATTGCTTAATACCTCTGGGTCCCCTCTTTCTAAAGTATTTGGTGTTTGAATTTAGTAAAACACACAAAGTGGTTGATCGCCTAGATGGTTTTTAATTCCTTCTATTTCTGTTAGGTTACTGAGTAATTCCAGATTCACCCCATCCTATCTGATAAATCAGTGCAAGTGACTTGGGTTTGTCTTATGAGTGGTTTTTTACAATAAACGTAAATAGAAAAGAAGGAAGAGCCGGAGCTAAAAAGCAAATTGATCCTTTAAAATATTGATTTTACACACATTTTACTTCCCATTTGAATACCAAGCATTCTGGCAATTTTTTTCCTTCTTATTAGAAAATTAAAACCCGAAAGCTCAGCGCTCTGAAAACGAGTGTGTGCGGCACGGAGCTGCGACAACACTGCGCCCGTGTCTCTGCGCACGGCTGTCTCCCTCTGCCAGCCACTTCTCACTCTGCTTGGTTTCCTGGGAGCACCCAGGGACTCTCCAACTCATGGACAGCAAGGTGGCTGCACTCTGTGGTCTTTAACCCTCTGCCTCTGTCCTACCTCGGTTTCCTCACACTTTCTTCTCTTTCCCCCTCAGTGGGAGGGTTTTCACCAAATCGATTGTGAAAGACAGGCTCTCGCTTGTCTGGTGACTCCTGGAAGATCACTTGTGTGATCAAGGTTCTCCTTGCTTTGTCCTGTTGTGTTCGGAAGTCCATCTGTCCTCAGGGGCAGGTTACCCAGTTTTCAAAATTGTAAATGGTTGACTTGGACTGTCCCACATATTTGAGAGCTCCAAGGTAATGTGAACCGCGCCCCCGATACGTGCTTGCTGTTCTAGGGGCTTGGCCTAAGCAAGCTCACTGGATCCTCACACAGCCCTAGACTCGGCATGGCTCTTGCAGACGTGGAAAGGGCACCCAGGTGTGCCCCCGTGGGGTCTGGACGCTTACATATGCCCAGCACTGTAGAAGCACTAATCATAGTGTATCTGCTTCCTCCACACATAAGATGCCAGCGGGTTAAACATGCTTCCAGCTGTCACGTATCAAAACAAACATATTTTTATGGCACATTAAAGGAATCATACACCATGATCAAATGAGATCTATTCCAGGGATGCGAGGATGGTTCAACTTCTGCAAATCAGTCATGTGATCTCAGTAGATGTAGAAAAGGCGTTTGACAAAATGCAATTCCAGTCATGATAAAAACTCAGTGAACGGGGTTGAGAGGGAACATTCCTCAACCTAGTAAAGACATAAGGACAAGCTCACAGTCAATATTATACTCAATGGTGAGAAGCTGAAAGCTTTTCCTCTAAGATCAGGAACAGGACAAGGATGCCCACTCTTGCTGCTTCTGTTCAGCAGAGTACTGGAAGTCGTGGCCACAGCAATCAGGCAAGAAAAGGAAATAAACAGCATCCAAATTGGAAAGGAAGAAGTAAACTTCTCTCACTGAGCATCATGTCCCTAAGGTCCATCCATGCTGTCAGAAAGGTAGGATTCTCTTCTTTTTAATGGCTGAACAATATTTTAGTCCGAGTGTGTATGTATTACACTTTCAATCCATTCATCCACCGAAAGACACTTGGCTTGTTTCCATACCTTGGCTACTGTAAATAATGCTGCAATAAACATGGAGGTGTCAATATCTCTTCAAGATAGTGATTTCAGGGGTGTCTGGATGGCTCAGTTGGTTGAGCGCCAGACTCTTGATCTCAGCTCAGGTCTTGATCTCAGGGTCATGAGTTCGAGCCCTGCATTAGGCTGCATGCTGCGCAGGGAGCCTGCTTAAATTGGATATACACTCAGAAGTGGGATTGCTGCTCAAATGGTATTTCTACTTCTGATTTTTTGAGAACCCTCTGTAGTGTTTCATATAGTGGTTGCACCAACTTACAGTCCCACCAACTGTGCACGAGGGCTCCCTTCTCTCCCAGTCCTCACCGACATTTGTTCTCTGCTGTCCTTCTGACCACAGCCTTTCTAACACAGGTGAGGACATCTCATCGTGACTTTGATTTGCATTTCCCTGATGACTAGTGATGTGGAGCATCTTTTCATGTACCTGTTAATTATTTGTAGGTCTTCTTTGGGAAAATGTCATTTTTTAAAAAATCCACTTTTTAATTGGATTATTATTAGTTTTTTGCTCTTGAGCTGTGTGAGTTCCTTATATATTATGAATACCAACCCCTTACCATGTTTGTGGTTCGCAAATGTTTTTCCTTTGCTGTATTTGCCTTTTCACTGTGTCCATGGTTTCTCTGCTGGGTGGAGCCCTTTAATTCGATGTCCTTCCACTTAGTGAATTTTGCTCTCATTGCTTGTGTTTTTAGTGTCATATGCAAACAATCATTGCCAAGACCAATGCCAAGGAACTTTCCCCCTATATTTTTCTTTTCGGAATTTTACAGGTTTAAGTGTTATGTTTAAGTCTTTAATCTGTTTCAAGTTAATTTTTGTGAGTGGCCCAGTTTCACCCTCCCACTGGGCAGGCTCCAGAGCCCTCCCCAGGCCGGGATGAACCACCTGCCCAGACTTTCCTCCCCATCCCTTCTCTTGTTTTCTGCCATCTCCTCCTCACTCCTTCCTCCCCTCCTCCTCCTTCCTCCCTCCCCTTCTCCTCATCCTCCTCCTCCTTGCTCCTCCCTCTCCCTTCCCTCCTCCCTTCCTCCTCCCCACTTCTCTTCCTTCCTTCTTCCTCCCTCCCCTCTCCTCCTCCCCTCTCTCGGTCTCTCCCCCTCTCTCCCTTCTCACCTCTCTCTCACCTCTCCCCCTCCCCACTCTCCTCTCCTCCCCCTCCCCTGCTCCTCTACTTGGCTGTTCCTACAGAGCCCTTAGGACTGCATTCTCCTGGATGCAGCAATCTCAACCACTAGGAATTATCCTGGGGAGTCCCTGCGAGACTGAAGGAACTCGACTGGGTGAAGATGTTCACTGCAGCAATTGTCTGCAGTTCGGAAAGCATGAGCTCTCAAGAGAAGGCTGATTAAATCATGAAAATGCCAAACAAGCCAAAGTCCTGGTGATCCTTAGGGGTGAGGACGGTGGGCCGTGTTCACGGTGAGAACACAAGGCGACAGCCCACTGATGGGTTGGGAATCTGTGTTTCCTTCCTGCGTGTGTTTGAGTCTACAAGGGGGGGCTGCCCCAGAGACGGGACTGATCCCCGGTGGGCGGGGGCGGCGGCCTTCTGAGGTTCTCCAGGGAACACAGGTTGCTTTTGTGAAACGAACAGGTTTCGGTGGGGGCAGAAGGGCTTCTTGGGAACACAGTCACCACAGGCCTGTGCTGGTGGAAGGCAGAGCTTGACGGGCGAGGAGAGAGGGCCTGTGGGGGTCGGAGGTGGCATCGGGCCGGGCAGGGAAACAAGAAGGCCTCTGGTCGCATCGGGACACGAATGGCGCTTGAGGAGCAAAAGCGTCTGGGCGGTGGCACCGGGAGTGGGCAGGACAAGCCACCGCGTCCAAGTCCCAAGTAAATGAACAACGTGTGCCGTGTGGTCCCCAGGTGCAGAAGCTGGCGCCACAGAACACCCGCCTACAGCCAGAACCCCCCGACGGTGCCGGTGCCCCAGGGCTTCCAGCCCCCCCTTCCCCGTGTTCCATCCTGTACCCCGGTGCGGACTCACTGCCGCGGCGGGGGCTGCTCCTGGGGGGCGCGCAGATGGTGGTGTTCTCCGCTTCAGGTCCTAATGCTCAGGGAATACAGACCTTTCACAAGGACTGAGAATGCCGCGGGAGGCCGAGGGGGTCTTCACTGGGGGTTCAGGCAGATGGGGAGGCGGGCCCCGCACTCCCTGGGCTTGCTCGGTTCCAAGAGGAGAGGACAAAGTCCTGGAAGATTTTCAAGATTTCCCAAGAGGAGGGGCTCGGAACAGAGAACTAGATGGGGGCTGTGCCCGGGGGCTTCCCCCGGGTCTGGGGCCCCCACCGGCTCCTCATCCCATCCCTGGCCCTCCACCCTCCCTTCCACTTGGGTGTGAATTTATCCTCCTGCCTAGTCCCACCCGGCGGGGGGCCTACCCGGGCGCTCCCCTCAGTGGGCCTGTCGGGGTCTCCACCCCCACTGCCTGCTACCTGCTGGAGTTGGGGGGGCCCCTCTCTGTGTGTCCATCGAGGAGTCACACCCTTCATGCTTCAAGACGCTCGGGCTGTTCCCACTACTCCGGGCCTTTCCCCGGCTGTGGGGGTGTGGCCCACGCGGAGGTGGCTTTGTGGGGCTCCCCCAAGTCTACTGCGCCCAACGTCTCACCCACATCCCTGGGCGCTCAGAAGCCCGGAAGGTGGACCTGGTCGGGAGGGGCCCTCTCGAGCTGCAGGCTGGGCCATCCCGGTGCCCACCCCATCCGACCGGGCCGGAACTGGGCTCCTGATTAGGCCATGGTTGATTCTTGTCAAATCACGGAAACTGGTGTGCGTTTATGGACTCTGTCCCCATCGCTCTGCATCGTGTCCTCCTTCACCCCGGACTCCGGAGGGAGACAGCAGGCCTGCGGCCCGGGGGGCCTAAGCGACTTCATTAGTCACTTCTTTTATTGCCTGGCCATCATTTCTTTGGGGTCACCGTCCTTCCCCACCCTAACATGTGCTCCGTTTGCCGATGTCAGCCTGGGAGTTGGGCACATGCCTTGGGCTGGCCAGTGAGAGTACCAGGCTCCTTGGCCACAGCGACCGGCAGAGGGATGAACCATGACCCATGGCAGGGCCATCACAGCTGCCCCCGGGATGCTGCTGGGAGCCCTGGGCCGTGCGCTCCTCTCTCCTCCACAGACAGTGGAGCTAAGGACCGAGGAAGCCAGAGCCTCACGGGAGTGTCCTTGTCAGCAGGGGACGAATGCCACCCCTGGGGCTGGAAACACATGGCCAGGTGCCACAGGCCCCAGTGCGGGCTCTGCAGCCTCTGTCTTAAGCTCCCCTCCCCCACTGGGCTCTTCTCTGCTCTGCTCTTGTACAAACTCATTTAAATTCAAGCTTTTTGTGGAATAGCTTCAGTCAACAAGCCCTATTTTAATTTTCCTCAAGTGAAAAAGAAGGCCCAGGCGAAAAGCATTCTATCTGCTTCTGTGCCTTAGTTCGGTGGCTCACACCCCCTGGGCTATGAATGCCCAGACTCAGAGTGTCCTCATGCCGGGGGCCTCACGGGGCCTGCCCGGTTCCAGCAGCCACACTCAGGCATCCCTTTCCTGCACCACTCGGCAGGGCTGGCAGGGCTGGCCCTCCCCGGGGTCTGTGCCAGCCACGCAATGGGTCTCAAGTTGGTGATGAAACTGCCTGGTCCTAATGCAGGTGCAGCCCCTGGTTGAGTTTCCTGCCCTCCCCAACTGGAGCTTCTGCCCCCTCCCACCGCCCCGAGCTTCTGCCTCCGTCCCCAGCACCTCTGTGGTCAGCGGTGGACATAACGGGGTGGGGAAGCCATGCCCAAAGTTCCTGCACTTGCATGGGGGTCCAGAGGATACTGTCTCATGCCCAGCGCCTTGCACCCAGAAGTTTGTCCCCTGGGTCCTGTCATCCCCTGGGCTGGCCCTTGGGGCAGGGTCTATGGTGACCCCATGCCAGATTTTTTTAAATTATTTATTTAAAACTCATGTAAATCCCAAAACCCATTCCGTGGGGTGACCCCCACTCCACCTCAGCTCCCTTCCATGCCCTCCTGGGTGGGTGTTTATGGGGACGTCACCCCTTTGAAGACATTGCCTGGAAGGCAGAAGCTTGCAGCAAGCTTGGTGCCAGAGAAGCTCCCTAGCTCGCGGATCTGGGCCTGCCTCTGACCCCACTGCTTGGCCTGTTCTCAAAAAGCCTCCCCTGCCCATCCAGGTGGGAGCACCTCTGCCTGTCGTATCTCCCCCTCCGTCTCGTGTGGCATCGGGGGAGGCCCCGGCTTTCCAGAAAGGTCTTCTTTAAACTGAGTCCTTCTGTGACAGCAGCCGACACAGCAGATCTTTCGGTCTTTGATTTCCTTCTTCACATATTGAGAGCAAATCTTGTAGCTTGGACACTCTCTGAGAGATTTATTCCTCTGCCTGCTTGTCTTAAAAGCTTCCTTCATAAATTCAACCATTTTTGTCAAACTCTGTAAAAGATTTATCAGTTTTTATTTTCACAGACAGCTCCTCCAACATCTGGTCTACCTCTTATTTAAGGCACAGGGTCCGAGGCTCTCTCTGAAAGGAGCTCCCCAGAAGATGAGGGCTCCCCAGGGTGACAGGCCACCAGGACATGTCGGTCTCAGGCCAGAGGACAGCCCAACGCGGGGTCTGCACTCTGAGTGGCTCCAAACGCGTTATTTCCAATTTCTGCACCATCATCCCGTGAATGGACATTGCATATAGTTCATTTAATCAATGCGTATTGCTTAGAATTGATGAGAAATTCTTCACTTGGGATATTTCATTATCTGACGGAAATCTTCAAGTGCATACTTCCAAACACACCCTGGTGGCAGACAGTCCCCGGCACGGACACTGCGGCTCCAGGACACAGGGGGCGTCACCGTCCATCATTCCTTCGTCCACTCAGTGAGCCTGCATTGCACAGGGCCGTGTGGCAGGCACGGCGCTGGATGGGGGCAGGCCGACCCCTGCTCCACGGATTGCACATTCTAAAGGGCAGAGGGAGACGCCAGAGGCACGTGGTGTCAGGTGCCCGACATGGCAGTAGGCAGAGCAGGATAAGGTGACGGCAGGCAGGAGCCGGAGAGGGAGAAGGGACGGAGAGAGAGGGCGGTCCGGGGCCAGCAGACCCCCAGAAGGCCGCATCCCCGCTGCTTGGCCTGCAGGGAGGATGGGGGGGGCCGCAGGGCAGGCGCGGGGAGCTCTGGTTGGGCGGGGCTGATCTGCAGACTGAGCTGGAGCCGCTGCAGGGTTTGGGGCGCAGGAACGACGGGGTCCGGGGAGCTGGCAAGTGGGCGGCTGGGCTGCAGGAGCACTTGAGTGCTGCGGCGGGTGCACTGCAGGCACACGTGGCTTGCTGGCACATCACACGTCGGGTGTGAATAAGCGGGGGTGCCACGTTTGTCTCTGCAGCCCTGACCCCGAGGCCCCTGCTGAGCTGCCCTTAGGGGGTGAGCATGTCTGCAGGGGGTGGGCGTGGAGGGCTGAGATCCACACGGATGAGCGTCCACATCCGCGGTGTGTTTCACACTTGCAGTGTAGATGGCACACAGGCTGCTGCGGCTGAAGCTGGGAGAGTCAGGATCTGGGGACGGCTGGGCGCTGACTTCGGGGGGTGGGTCAGAGGAATGGGGTGCAGGGGGGCGGCTCACCTAACCGAGAGGTGGAGCCTCGTCCCTGGTCAACGCTCTGAACGCCCGCTGTTCCCGGAGCAGGACGGAGGCGGGAACGGACTCCCGGCGTTGCGGGCCTGTGGGGGGCCCGCAGAGAGGGGGGGCTGACGACGCACAGGTCGTGCTCCCGGGTTGCGCACACGTGGGTGAGCCTCATGGTTCACACAATTAGCTGCCAGGCTTGCTCCCAGCCGCTGGCGGAGCCGAGTCCGCTGGCGCCCACGGGGAGGGTGGACATGCTGTCATTCTGCAATGACGTGTGGAGGCGGATGTGGGTCGCTCACAGCTGCTCAGGGTGACGAGGAGCCACGGCTGGAAAGACATACGCGGCCCAGCGTGGTCTGCGCCCGGCAGTGGCGGCCTTGTCGTCCGTCTGGGGACCGGCCGCTCTGGAGGGCAGCGCCGCACGGACAGCGCGCTGTTGGGCCGAGCAGCGACCGCCTCCTGCGTGGCTGTGGTCCAGGGGGAGGTGTTTCCACGAGCATCCGTGCCAGCCCCGGGGAGGCGTGTGCTGGTTCCAGGTCTGGTGCCCCGGTTTGTTCCGGGCGCTGGGTGAGCGGCCGCCCCTGCGCCCCGTGGGGCGTACTGAGCCCCATCCACGGACCACTCAGGGCGCTTGGCCTCTGTCCGCTGAGCCTTCCGGGCCCGGCCTCCCCGGCTCTCGTAGCTCCTCGTACCCCCGTCCCTTCTGCAGAGCCTGGGCCTGCAGGGTCACGCCTCAGCCCTCCCCAGACCCACCGTCCTTGGGGTACTGAAGGGCTGGACGGTGGGGGGCCACGTGGGGGCCAGCTCCCCTGCTTCTCAGCACGAGGCTCGGAGCTCCGTCTGTGCGCTGAACGCGCCAATGAGTGAAGAATGAGTGGACGGTTCTTGCCAAGGCACGTCTTGTCCAGCGGAGCTGACGCCGTGACGGCAGGGAGGACACTGACCCCGGCTCCCCCGTGTCCAAAGGGCACAACGGCCCTGGCTTCGCTGGCGCCATGGGGTCGAGCAGTGATGTCTGCACATCACCCGGTCCTTGCTACTGCAGCCTCGGAGAGAACGGCCGGACCCACGCGGGACTCCGAGCGGTCCTCAGCGACTCGCCCCGGGGACGACAGGAGGGCCGCTCGGGGGCAGGCGACTCAGGTATCTTGTGAGTCGCCGAGGAGACAGGGGGCCCTGGACACGCGGACTCTGCAAGCCGCCCCGTCCCCCAGCGCACGTGTCTTTCCTCTCGCCTCCTGCGACTTTCCCTGAGGACTGGGGAGGACTCGGCCCCGCGGGGGGTGGGAGCCGAGGGTCAGTGTCCGCTTGCCTCCGGGGCGGGCCGCTCCACGGCCCCGCTTGGCCCCGACACCCCGGAGCCCCGCTCAGGGAAGGGCTGCTAAGGGAAGGGACCCCCGCCTTCCTCCGCAGGTGGTTGCGGGCGACCCCCCTCGGCGCTCCAGGCCTGGGGGCTGCGCCCCGCGGCCACCTCCCTCCTCCCGCTGAGCATCCCGGGGAAATGCTTTTCCTGGAATTTGTGTTTGATGAAGACCGGGAGAGAGCGGCTCTCGGAGCAGGAACTGAGCTGCGGCCTGGGCGCCTGGGAGGGGACGGGCCGAGGTCTCCCAGGCCCGGCCAGCGCGACGCGCACCTGCCGCCAGGAGGGAGGAGGAGGCCCGGGGCGCCCCTGCGTGTCTCAGGCGCTCGGTGCGCAGGACTCAGGACCAGCAGCTCCGAGCCGGCGCCCGGTGGCGGCTGGGCTGGGAGGAGGCGGGGGCCGCACCCGGGGTGGGACCGGAGGCCCGGGAGGCACCGTCGCCTCCCCGCAGTGGCAGCGGGCGGCTCCCGCCAGTCGGTGCCTTAACTTTTTATCAGGTTGTTCCTCGGAGCATTTAATGTCAGTGAGAACCAGCGCGCTCCGGCTGACCTGAGCCTGGAAGGGCTCCCTCCACCCCGGCTCCTGCGGCTGTCGCCCCGCGGAGACGGCCGAGTCTGGCAGCCAGCCAGGGCCACCACGGCCGGCGGCGGATGCTGGGAAGCCCACCCCTGTGTCCAGGGTCACGATGGGGGAGGGGGGTGTCCTCGTCTCTGTGTGGGGAGCTGCAGCCCGGGGGGCCTTGGCTGCTGGCCTGACTGGCTTCAGGATGGGGGTCCTCGGACACCCTCGGGGGAGCCGAGCGGGGTTGAGCCGTCAGGCGGGCGGTCACTGGCGGCCCCCGGGGGTCAGCACACACCGTGAGGCCACCTTCCTCCTCCGGGGCTCCTTGTCCCTGAGACCCCGAGGGCAGGGAGCAGAGGCCGCACTAGTGAGGGCGATGGACAGCACCCATGGGTCACTCTTCCGGGCCCGAGGGAGGGGGTCTCGTTACAAGTCCCCTCCTGACACCAGAAGGACCCTCCGGACCGGCTGAGAGCAGGCCAGGTCAGGACCCCAGCACCTCCCACCTGTGAGGGGGCCCAGCCCGGCGGTGCTCTGCCCTGGGCCGTCCTGCCTCCCCCTGCGCTGTAGGAGCCCTAGGACCCCCGTCCCGCCCGACGCTCAGGCTGCTCTTGGGGGCAGGGCAGGAGCCTGGTTTCCATTTTGCAGATGGGCCTGGGGGCCTGGGGGGGTGGAGGGGAGGAAGCGGGTGGGGCGGGGGGTGGCGGGCGGCCTCCCTGGGGCCCCTCTCGGGGGAGGCAAGGGAGCCCGCAGGCCTCAAGTGGCCACGTGATGCCTGCGACCACCATTGCCCTTCTGCTCACAAGCCGCGCCGATGGCAGGTGATCTAAGGATTATGGGCTCTGGGAGACAAGTGTGGGGGCCACCCAGCCCCGCTCACACCCCAGGACTGCTGCCTCAGGGGGCTCCCCGAGATCCTACACGTCTGCCTGACCCCCAGTCCTCAGCCTGCCCTGGGGGCAAGCGAGTCGTGTGGCCCCCACAGGACAGTGTAGACGGAGGGACGGCCTCCCCCGCCCGGCCCCTCCCGGGCCCACTGTGGAAGGTCCGTGGCTGTAGCGGAGCTCAGAGTCCCTCAGGGCGACGAAGTCCAGGGGGCTCAGGCTCCCCCCCCCCTCCGGGAGGACCCAGCACCTGGCGGCCAGCTCCGCCTCGGCTCTGTGCACAAGTGGGTTCAGCTGACCTGTCTTCACTAACAGAGGCTGGGAAATGTAAACGAGGTCACCCGGTTTTAAACCAGGTCCCCACCCGTGGTCACGGCCAGCCACCGCGTGTTCCCAGCGTGATGACTCACGGGTCCAGAAACGGGACTATTTGAATGATGATCACTTATACTTCAAACACTGTCACCGCGCGGGTCTGTCTGCTACGTGCCTCAATCGGGACAACACACTGAGGCACACATGTCACCAGGTGGTTGTGTCCTGAGGAAATGCTAGTGGAGGAGGACCTTAGCCCCTCCACGCTCCAGGGTCACCCTCACCCACCCATGGGGCTGGGGCAGGGTCTGTACCCGGCCGGTGGGGTTGTGTGAGGGCTGGCTCTGCGCCGGGGCCCTGCAGGGCAGTGGGGGGATGCCCTGCAGGGAGGGGTGGGTGGGGAGGACCCCACAGGGACCGAGGGCTCAGGGAGCCCAGGAGAGGGTGGGCCGTCCTGCAGGGCCGGCTGCCTCTGAGCCGTCTGGAGGCCACAGCTGCCGGGGACTTGGCTGGAAGGTGACGAGGGCCCCGGCCCGCATGTCACACACGGGGACCTGCCTGCTGCCACTGCCCTGGTTCAGAATGACCGCTCAGCTCTCCACCCTCACTAGCTGGCCAGGGGACAGCAGCCTGAAGCTGGGGGAGGGGATCACAATCCCCCTTTGCAGAATAGGTCTCGGGATGGACGCACAGACTTGGGAACCCCAGCGCCCGCAGCTCTGGTCCGCTCACAGAGGGGTGTGCAGAAGGCAGGGTGAGGCACACGGGGGTGGGGTGCCCTCGGGTCCCGCCAGATCCACCCCTTTCCGCTCGGTGTACAATCCCATCTCTAGAAACAAGAGAAATCTTGCAGGGAAGAGGCAGAGATACATTGAAAAAACATGGAAAAGGCAAAGGCACGTGTTGGGTGAGCTGTTCTAGAAGGAGCATCCACTGGCATCGCGGGCCGCACCTGCAGGGATGGGACCCTGCCTCACTAGGGTGCCGCAGGCAGTGGCAGGGCCTGGGTGAAGCCACCTGTGCAAGGACCAGAGCTTTCCGCCAAGGTAGCCATGGACAGGGCTGGGCCCGCCTGGGGTTTCAGCCCTGAAGACCGCCTGCTACTTGTGAACACTTTGAGCACCCCTAAACGCAAAGCCGGGAGCCTGGTGAGCTCAGCCTGTGGAGCCAGTGACTCTTGATCTCAGGGCTGTAAGCTTGAACCCCATGTTGGGTGGAGAGAATACCTCGAAATAAAAAATCTTTAAAAAAATTCCAAATACAAATATGTTTTCTCAATTTACTTTGACTTGGGATCCGTGGCTTGGGTTTATAACGGGGCCGTGTCTCCTTGTTCTTGTGTCCTCTGGGGGCATCTTCACTTCGTAAGACCATCAAGAGGGTCCGAAACACAGAGTTGCCAGGCCAGTACTGGTGAATGTGGGCAGCCTGTCCCAGAACCGCGTGGCCTGCAAAAGGCCTGGGGCACCCTGCTGGGGACCGGGGGACTCTGGGGCGCCTGCCAGACTTGCTGCGTGCTCTGCAGGACGCAGGATATAGTCCATGTCCGTGGACACAGGATAAAGTCCATGGATGGGCGCTTGGCCTCGCACACAGCACAGACCGCCAATCTTCAGGGGCAAAAAGTTCGCTGAGAAGCCGTCAGCTTGTGCTTCAAAAGTTAGCAGTTATTTTAAGAACATAATTCGCAAAGGTGAGGAATTAAGATGTACAATGTCAGAGGCTCCATTTAGCAATTGCTTTGAGAGGCATGACTTTTTGGATCAAATGGCTGTCATTGTTCATTAGTTTTTTTTCGCTTTTATTTCTAGATTTTCTGCATGTGTCAAAAAGGAAAGCCATATGTGTTAATACGTGGCCTCCACGCCCAAAAATAGAACTTCAAGATCAGTTGAATACATCAGTTTTGTGGGAGTCATTAGATCCTCTAAAGTAGAAAATAAGTCAAGTAAAATTGTGTCAAGGTCTTCATTCAATGCTTGGGGTCAGCAGGAAGCTTTCAGAGCTTTGTCCTCACGGACAGTGACTTATCTGACGTGATTCTGGACGCTACCGTAAGTTTAGTCTCAAAGTGGATGTTGAAGATTAAATGAGTTGTCTGTGGTGCTGATATAAACACGCTCTTGCCAAGCGCAGGCCGTGGAGGAATAGTGCTTGTATGGACTGAAGAGACCACAGCCTGGAATGTTCTTACTGGAAATGTGAAGATGCGGGAGCCCGTGACCCAGAGTCCAGGAAACAGAGTCTCTGAGCACAGACTTGCAGAGGGTGTGGGTGCGTGACCCCGGGGTGCTGGGATCGAGTCCCACGTCGAGCTCCCTGCATGGAGCCTGCTTCTCCCTCCACCTGTGTCTCTGCCTCTCTCTCTGTGCCTCATGAACAACTAAATAAAAAATCTTTAAAAATAGATAAAGTCAATGTAATATTAAAAGCAAAACTGTCAACACCCGCGTTTGGGGATGATGGTATTTTAAAGTGGAATATTTACCCACAGAAGCCAGGAGGCCCGAGGGTTTTCCGGGGCGGTTGCTGTTAAGTCAAGGTGTGCTGCGGGCAGTAGGGACGGCTGTGCATTGCACGCTGCAGGGGGGTCCCTAACACGGAACACGGACATGTGTGGCTGGAGGGCTAACGATCTTGTTGTTTTACGGGACTCTGTGGCCGGGACGCTTTTACAAGCCCATCATGTTGAAGCCCACCTGTCAGTCAAAAAAAACGTATCTCAAGAAATTATGTAATCCAATGAGCTCCGCACCTTTCCTTGGTCCTTAAGGGTTCCTGGAGCGGCATGTCAGTGAGAGCGCTCCCTGCCGCACGGGGCGAGGAACAGCAGCCTGTTCGCGGGCGGCTTCCTTCCCTTTCTGACACATTCCCCGGGTTGGGTCCCAGGGAAGCACCACACTGAAGAATGTGACGTGTACGAATTTTCCTTTATTTATTTATTTATTTTTGGCCAAATGCTAAATGAACAGTTTAAAAAATATGATCAAGTTTCAAACGGGAAGTTCCTAAGCAAATCTGTGATTTAACCAAGCACAAGGTGCAGACTGAGGGTCAGGGCTCGTCCGCCGATGCAGGCCACTGGGGGAGGCAGGGCCGTGTGCCCGCACGCCCAGGGCACCAGCCATAGGGCACCAACGCCCATGCCCGGCCCGCCTGCTCCTGGGACAGCCGCGTGTGCGCAGCCACCTCCTGCCCGGTTGGCAGGGCCCGGCCGAGCCGTCGGGGCATCCCCAAGGCGGTGGTCTGCTCCTGTCCTCCCGTTTCTGGTTTCCTCCTCGGGGACAGCACTGCAGGCCTCCATGTCACGCCTGGGTGCGTGATGTTCGGAGCGCACAAGAGACGCCACGGTGGTGAAATCAGCCTCCCAGTAAGGGATGATGGTAAAGAAAATGTAGGTCCCAGCAGAATGACGGACGCTCCATGTTCTATCTTCATGGAGAAAACCGTCTACTTCTCTCAAATACGTCTCCTGGCGGCTCCTTCCCAGGCTTTTCTCAACTTTGCCGACTTCCGACTGCAGGTACCACGTCCTCCTGGTGGCAGGAGAGTTGGGGCAACACCTGCAGCTCTCTGTGGGGTTCTAGTACCTAAACTAGGCTCGCCATCACCTTTCTTTCTTTCTTTCTTTTCTTTTCTTTTCTTCTTTCTTTCTCTTTCTTTCTTTTCTTTCTTTCTTCTATTCATTCTTCTTTCTTTCTTTCTTTTTTCCTTCCTTCCTTCCTTCCTTCCTTCCTTCCTTCCTTCCTTCCTTCCTTCTCTTTTTAAAGTTTTCTATTTACATATCTGGTACAGGGGATCCCTAGATGGCTCAGTGGTTTAGCGCCTGCCTTCGACCCAGGGTGTGACCCTGGAGTCCCAGGAGGATCGAAGTCCCCGTCGGGCTCCCTGCATGGAGCCTGCTTCTCCCTCTGCCTGGGTCTCTGCCTCTCTGTCTGTCTGTCTGTCTCTCTCTCTCCTGTCTATCATGAATAAATAAATAAAATCTTTAAAAAAAATTCCAACGTGAAGTGGGATCATATGGTGTTTGTCCTTCTCTGACTGACTTGTCTCGCTGAGCGTAATGCCCTCTAAGTCCATCCACGCTGTGGCGAATGGCAGGGCTTCCTTCTGAGGGCTGAGCGAATCGTCCACTGTGTACATATCCTGTCTTCTTCACCCGTTCATTCCGTCCACGGACAATCTGGGCTCTTTCCCTACTTTGGCTATTGGTGGACCTGGCTGCTGTGAACCCCAGGAAGCAGGTGCCTCTTGGGATCTATATTTTTGTATTCTTTTTTATTTTTTAAAGATTCCATCATTTATTCACGAGAGACACAGAGAGAGGCAGAGACCCAGGCAGAGGGAGAAGCAGGCTCCACGCAGGGAGCCCGACGTGGGACTCTATCCCGGGTCCCAGGATCATGTCCTGGGCTGAAGGTGGCGCTAAACCCCCGAGCCACCCAGCGTCCCTATTTTTGTATCTTTAGGTAAAACCTTGCAAGGGGGGATCCCTGGGTGGGCGCAGCGGTTTGGCGCCTGCCTTTGGCCCGGGGCGCGATCCTGGAGACCTGGGATCGAATCCCACATCGGGCTCCCTGCGTGGAGCCTGCTTCTCCCTCTGCCTATGTCTCTGCCTCTCTGTCTCTCTCTGTGTGACTATCATGAATAAATAAATAAATAAATCTTAAAAAAAATATTTGAAAAAAAAAAAAACAAAAAAACACCTTGCAGGGCACTTTCTGGGTCGTAGGGCAGCTCTGTGTTTAATTTTTCTGACGAACCTCCACACTGTTTCCCAGCGTGGCTGCACCAGTTCGCACTCCCACCAGCAATGCACGAGGGCTCCCCTTTCTGCACACCCTCACCAACACCTGGTGTTTCTTGTGTGTTAATTTTAGCCATTGCGACAGGGGTGAGGTGGTAACTCAGCGTGGGTTTTTAAATTTTATTTATTCATTTATTTATTTTTGCGAGGGAGGGGGAGTAGGGAGAGAACAAACAGTATGAGCTGGAGGCAGGGCCAGAGGGAGAGACAGGCTCCCCCGCCAGCAGGGACCTGACATGGGGCTCCTTCTGAGGCCCCCGAGATCATTACCTGAGCTGAAGGCAGATGTGTAACCCACTGAGCACCCCAGCCGCCCTCATTGTTAGGTTTTGGTTTGTGTTTCCCTAATGATGAGTGATGTTGAGCATCTTTTCTTTTTTTAAAAAAAGATTTTATTTATTCATGAGAGACGCACAGAGAGAGGCAGAGACACAGGCAGAGGGGTAGGCTCCCTGCGGGGAGCCCGGCGCGGGACTCGATCCCGGGGACCCTGGGGTCATGATCTGAGCCGAAGGCAACGCTCAGGCCGCCGAGGCCCCCAGGTGCCCCTTGAGCATCTTTCCTGGCGGCCCGCCTGGATCTCTTCTTTGGGGAAAATGCCTCTTCATCCTGCCCATCTTTACATTGGATTATTTAGTTTTGTTGTTCTTGAGCTTTATGAAGTTCTTTTCATATTTTGGATATTTAACCCTTTATTGGATCTGTCACTTGACTCCATGCGGGGACTTCCACGGCACTTCCGCCCTCCTTCCTGCAGGATGATCCTAGCATGTGAACCGGGTCTTGCGTGAAAAGCAGTGCGTGAGCGGACCCTGAGAGGGAGCTGTGAGCGTCAGGAAGAGGCCCTGCGGCCGAGGCAGGGGCGTCCCGCGTCTCCTCTCCGCAGTCCCCTCAGTGGCACGCGTGCTTGCTGGGCCCCAGACGGGCCCGGTCAGAGGCCTCTGCCTCCCCGGGGTCACCACTGCCTCTCTGTGTGCACCCCAGCTCTCGTATTTCAGACTGGTCTATACCGGCTTGAGCGTCAAGGGGGTCCCAACCCTCAGGTTCACTGCTTCCCAGGGGAGAAGCAACCCTTGGCCTGTTGATGGACTAATTCCCCCACCAGTCACTCAACAAACATGTGCCGAGCGCTGTCCTGCTCCCAGCACCCCCGGAGGAGCCCTCGGACGGCCGTGCAGCCTGAGGACCGTGGCTGGACCTGCCCCTCTGGCCCCTGGCAGGTCTCCCTCCAAAGATAACCTGGGTCCCAGGTTATCCAAAGATAACCCCTGCCTGGGTCTCTGCCTCTCTCCGTGTCTCTCAGGAATAAATAAATTAAGTAATGGCCCTTGGGTCAATGACAAAAGGGAAATTATTGTTCATATATCTCCCTGGGTTGGTCCCCTGCTGGGGGAAGCCACGAGAGCGACGTTGCCCAGCTAATAAGTGTGGTTTGCTGCACAGAATAAAGCCGGGGAGCAAGTTTGCAACTGTCAGGACACTTCTCTCCAGCTGGTCGGGTTCCAGGTGACTTAACCTTCCTTTCTCTTTCCCATGTATTTCAGGATTCACCACCTAAGTCAGACTTTTACTTTTAAAGATTTTATTTAAAAAAATTTACATGTGCTGCTTTCTGGAAAAGAAGGACAATTTTATCATTCACATTTTTTTTTCCTACTGATAAGTTACATGTGTTTTTTCTTTTTATGCCAATCGCCAGATTCTGGTGTCTCTGCAGGATAGTAGCTGGCATGAAAATTGCTTCTCAGATTTCAGTTTAAAAATGCATTAGAGACATTCTACATAAATTCTGTAAAGAGAAACTGCATCTCCTTCAAATAAACATCCCCCTTTCTGTGCTGTGATTCTGAATAATAGAGTCTCTTGCAAATGAAAAAGAAAATTGCCCCAGACGTCTGGCCCATAAATACAAGTGATGATAAGCATCACGATAAACAGCAGAATCGACGGCAGCTGGGGTTTTACTATAATACGGCCCTGGACAAACGTTCTGTCCCGAGTCCTTGAAGACGCAGGAAAGACAGGTGATAATATGAAGATCGGGTGGTGACCCCTCAGGCTCATTAGTTCCATCTCCGCTGCCGCAAGAGCGGCTGGGGTGGGGACCCAGGGCTGCAGAGATCACATCCTCAGGGCTCGAGACACCTGGCTTTCACAGCCCCCCCACCCCGAGATCCGCCCACAGACTGGCCACAGGCCCGGCAGGTGGGACCTGGGGTTCCCCAAAGTCGGACGCGACCTGAGTGACTCACAGGGGTGAAGGTGGGGCGGCTGGGGCATCCTTGCAGACGGAGGGCTCACGGGCCAGGTTCTCGTGTCTGGGGGACACCAGAGGCTCCAGGACTGCGTGGGCAGTGGGGCAGGTGCTCACCCCGACCTCAGGCACTTCCCGGGGCAGACGTGCAACCCAGAGGCAGGCGGGGGCAGCTGCAGGGCCCAGCAGCCCCTCCTCATCTCTCCAGGGCCTCGGACCCCAGGCTGGGCTGCCCCTGGTAGCTCTGCTTCAGAGGCAAGATGCCCCGCGGGCTCCCTGCCACCGCCCAGGCCCCAGCTTAGATGTGCTTCCTCCCACCTGGCCACTGGGAGATGCTGGCTACTTGGCCTCCGGTCCGTTGCTGGCCCGTGGACGCCGGGCCGTGCCTCTTGCCCCCACGCAGCCAACCCAGGCCAGATGTGCTAGTTCCTTCCCAGCTCAGAGCTGTCCCTGTCCCCACCTGCCCAGGGCCGCCCACCAGCCTGCCCGCCCCACCCCGTCCTGGGCCCTGGGGCACCTCGGGGAGCTCCTTTTGGCTTCCACAGCCTGCTCCCCCGCCCGGTCACCCCGGCTTGGCTCCCTCTGAACCCCCCCACCCCCCAGCGCAGGGCCTGCGGGAACCGTCCACTTGTCCGGGAACACGTGCGTTTACTGCGTGCGGGGTGCAGGGTGCGGGGGGTCCGGGGGCACGAGGCTCCCTGGGCAGCGGGGCTAATGAGCGTGTGGCCTGTGACCTGCTGCTCTCCCGCCGCGACAGGACCTCTGGGGCGTCAGAGGACGTCCCCAGTGCGCGGACAGCCAGCCTCGGCCCTGAGCGGGGGTGCTGGTGTGCGGCCCTCGCCCCTCCACCCCCCGGGCAGCGCCTGCAGACCCCGAAGGGCTGGGGGCGAGTGGCTCCTGCTCTGAGAGCCACACGCTCCTGTCACCACTTCCCACTGCGCCGCAGCCGGAAGTCAGCAGCGAGTGCCAAGGCCCCCGCGTCTCTGCACCAATAAAACTTGGTTCAGGTTCACGGGATCCGCATCCCATGCGGTGCTCACGCTCCAGGAAGCAGTCTTCTCTGTGGATTTTCTTCAACCTTCTAAAGCCCTAGAGACGCTTTTCATCCCCGGGCTGCGGGGCAAGGCGGTGGTGGGCTCGGCCGAGCCTGTCCTGCACTGACCCCCGCCCCGGCCCACCTGGTGGGAGGTCAGAGGGGGGCCCGGCCCCATCCCCAGGAGCCTGCGCACACCCTACTGGGCTGCACCTGCCGCAGCCGTGCAGCCTGCGGAGCAAAGCAGGGGACCTGGGGGGCTCAGTGACACCGGGGCCACCTCGTCTCCTGCGGGGCTTGGTGTGACCCGGCTCCTGACCTGTCTTCAGAGCCCTGGCTATCCCCCCAGTCAGCAGTCCTCGATGACACAGGCTTCCACGTTCTCATCAGGATCTTAGAAAGCGGTGACGCAGGACAGAAGGGCAACGCTCCCCAGCCAGCTGGTAGGGTCCTCCGGGCAGGACCCCTTGCCCCATCGGGTGCTTCTGGGCACACTCCCCAGGAGACCCCAGGCCCCTGGGTGGCAGGCAGGGCCCCTCCTCCCGCAGCGATGCTCACAGCTGCGGCAGCCAGTGACTGGGCCTCGGGAGCAGATGACCCCTGTCCCCTGTCCCCGGCACGAGAAGACGCCACCAGCCATCTCATTCCAGTGCTTGCTCTGTTACGCGTTCAACAGACCTTTATTGGGTGCCTCCCATTGCCCACCCTAGGGGCACAGATTGGTGAAGCACACAAACATCTCTGCCCTCACAGCGTTTGTGTTCTAGAATTTTCCTCCATACTGTAGCAGGAAAACCTGGCTTCTCGAGGCACCGAGGGCCTACGCTGGTGCTCATTAAATCCCTTGCCCGCCCACCCAGCTGCAGCGGGGCTCTAGAGTCACCCTCCCCACCTGGGACACAGTTCGGGTCTCCTTGCAGGGTCCCTGAGGGTGTCCCGTGGCCCGTCACTCCACGGCCCTCCCCCGTCCCCCATGCTGGCCCGTGTCCTTGCTCCCTGCCCGCGTCCTTCCCCGTCAAATCCCAGTGTGATGAACCAGGCCAAGCACAGCCAACCGCCAAGCACTCCCCACCCCCACCCAGGCAGGCCCTGCCTTGGCTCCCAGCTCCATCCGGGTCCTCGCTGTGCCAGTGGACACCTGGGCAGACCCCAGGGTGTGTGGTCGACGGTGGCCACCCGGCAAGACACGCTGAGTTATTTGCTTTCTGCGGCCGGGCCTCTACCGGCAAGTGAGACACAGATCAGACTCACGCCTGCAGAGCTCAGACAGTTTGATCAGCTTTTTCTTGGTGGATGATAAATACTGAACTAATTTAAATCAAATCAAACTGTGTGAATGTGTGTGGAGCTTCATTAGGGTCCAGGTGACTTGCCAGGCCTGTTGGGAACTGCAAAGATAAATGAGACGTGGTTACCGGTCTCAGGGGAGTGGCAGCCACGCTGCCAGCTTGTTACTCGGTGACTAGTGAGCGTCAGTCTTATGCCAAGGGCAACGGCGACAGGTGGTACCTGGAGCCAGGGTGACGGGAGCCTGTCCACATGCAGGAGGGACGGCGTGGGGAGATGAGGCGTGCTGTTTCTGCACCAACGGGCCCCGTGCAGTTCTCGGGGCTCCCAGAATGTCTTGGGGCTGGGGCTGGACGAGCCACGGGGCAGGATGCACTTCTGGAAAATGCACCTATCCTTCTGATTATAAGAATAGAAAATAAAGCAAAAAAAAAATCTAAGGAACATTCAAGTTGCCAATAATACTTCCACCCAGAGATAACCATAGTTACCAGTTTTGTGTTTTTCCTGCTTTTCAAAAATTTTATGTAGCATGTAGAATTTTCACATATTAAAGCCTGCTCTAAAGGATAACGTCACTGACTGCACAGCATGCATGGCCGGTGTGCCACAGTGCCTTTGCACACCCATCTGTTGATGGGCATTTACATCGTTGAATTCTATTCCGACAATTCACACTTGTGAGAACTTCCTCCTACAGAAACATTTCCTCTCACTTTCACTTTCTCCTCGAATAAACTCCAGAAGTGGGATTACCTGTCAAAGCTGAGGGCAAAACTCTTTTCCATTTGGCGCTTGCTTCCCATGTAGGAAATACCAGGTGTCTCCTCCAAACAGGCGTGGAGGTCTCTTCTGGTTTGAATCACCAGCGTTGAACATCGGCACCTGCGTGTGTGAAAGCATGTGTATGTGAGTGTGAGCTCCTGAGTGCGAGTTTGTGTTCATGAATGTGTGTGCACATGCACGTGTGAGAGCTTGTGCATGTGTGCATGTGTGTGCATGTGTGAACATGTGCACAAGTGCATACATATGAGCATGTGCACGAGTGTGCATGCACATGTGTGCATTTGGGTGAGTGAGCATATGCATGTAAGCACGTGTGTGCAAGCATGTGAGTGCATGCAAGCATGTGCACGTGGATGTGGGTGAGTGTGTACACATGTGTGAGAGCATTGTGTGTGTGTGCACAGTTATGTGCACACATGTGAGCATATGCATGAGTGGTGAGTGGGTGCATGTGAGCATGTGCATGCGAGTGTGTGCTGGAGTGTATGAGTGAGCCAAAATGAGTCGCAGAACAGGATGCACATGACCCCGCTCTGCAGAGACCGCTGGGGACTGAGCTGTTCTGTGGTCCTGTCCCAATGCCAAAAATCCGCCTCCCCTCTGTCCGCGAGGTCATCACGTGTAGACAGTGACATGACTCCAGTGACGCTGACGTACTGGGGCTTGGGTCACTCACATTGCACACCCTACACCCGGGCTGCTCCTGAAGTTCGGGAGAACAGTGCAGATCCGATCCTGGCTGCTAACCTGCCCGCTGCCTCCAGTGCCTGCCTCCCCCCGCGTCTCTGGACTTAACGCCGCTCTGGCGTCACCTGTACAGGATCTCGGTCAGTCACGTCACAGTCGTTTCTGTAACTGAGTTGCAGGCCGCCTTATTTCTAATAGGTCATGACATTTAAAAACCAGTAAGCGAGTACCTGTAGGTCAACATGGCAAAGCAAATTTGTGCTTTAAAATCCTCTCTGTTCTCGCGACAGAAGAACTACGACGTGCAAGAGGGAGAGTGAGACGGAACAAGCCTCCACATGACAGGC
This sequence comes from Canis lupus familiaris, assembly GCF_011100685.1. Taxonomy (NCBI): domain Eukaryota; kingdom Metazoa; phylum Chordata; class Mammalia; order Carnivora; family Canidae; genus Canis; species Canis lupus. Next base: position 34,700 of record NW_023331011.1, read on the forward strand.
GTGTGTCTCTGTGGACAAGAAGAGAGCCCGCTGGGGGGCATTTCTAGTGACTGCGGGCCCGGGGTTCGCTGGGCGCCAGGGGGGCCGGCCGTGCGGGCTGGGCCTCGGCCTCCCCCTGCGCGGGCTCCGGGCAAGAGGGGCTGCACCGCGCTCCCGGGGCCTGGGGCGGGGGCTCAGCACCGCCGGCCCGCGGGGGAGCCACGCGTCACCAGGTTGCGTGGGCCGAGGGACCGGCTGACGGCCAGGACCCCGAGATCCCCACGTGGGCTGGCGGAGGCGGCTGAGGGCAGGTGTTCACAGGAGGAGAGAGAGAAAAATACCCGCCCTCAGCAACTGTGCCCGGAAACCCAAGCTCCGGGCCGTGTGAAGGGACCAACCCGCACCAATGCGGCAGCGGGTGCTGTAAAACACAGGCCTCGGGGTGCGGCGGCCAGGTGGGCTCTCTTTCCTCACACTCCATCGGTTGTGCAAAATCGGGCCGTGTTGCAATTTGCGGTGTGCATTCTGTTCTTTCCAGGGGTGACATGTTAGTACATGCGAGGGGCTGAACCGTGTCCCCCAGGACCCACCTGGGGAAGCCCGAACCCCCGGACCTCAGGTATGACGGTTTGCAGATGGGGTCAGTGATGGAGGTACAATGAGGCCACTGGGGTGGGCTCTAATCCCATAGGACTGGCGTCCTCGTGGGAAGGGGACATCAGGACACAGACCAGCAGAGAGGACAGCCACGTGGGGACACAGGGAAGAGACGGGCCCATGAGAGGCCCGAGAGACCAGCTTGGAGCCAGCGGGACGCCTGGGGACCCAGCCAAGGGCAGCCGAGGGCCTCGGGTTCTTGCTTTCTCTCTTTGGCTTTTTCTTCTGTTGCTGCGGCACATTTTCAAGTAACTTCCAAGAAAGGTGCAAACCCAGTGCTTCTGGAAGCTTCTGTGCATCTGGCGGTCCCACGGCGGGCCCTCAGTGTGGCTCCTGCCAGGGTGCAGAGCTCCGCCTGGGCCTCCCTGGGAGTCTAGAATTTCCAGGGACCCTTCGCTGTCTGCTCGGGTCTAGTCCCTCTGCCGGGGACCTGCGTGTTTTCGTGGAAGCTCCTAGAATCCTGCCTTTATCCTTGGCATCTCCCAGGCAGTTACACAAGAGGTGGACTCTTTGGGTCTGTTCCCATCAGTGCCGTCACCTCCTGGTGGCCTCCGGGACTTCAGCTTCTCGTGTTACCCTAGGGACTGACCAGAACCCCCCTGTCCAGCTGAGGCCATCCTGCCCCGACGCTCTGTCTGGTTTTAGCCTCTCCTCTCGTACTTTCTCGGCCAGCTCTCAGACCCGTTTTTCCTGAACACTTGGTTTCTTTTCCAAAAGGTCGCTCTCGTTCTCAGAGTGTCCCTTTGTGTGGTATCTGGTTTTTATGTCGGCTCCTCTTCCCAAATAGCTCTGAAAGCACAAACTCAAGATTCTTTGGGAAGAGCTCTTCTGTCGCCGAGCAGTGGAGGGGGGTCCCTCCTGGCCTCACCCTCTGCTGTGGGCTCTCCCCCGGGTCCCTCCTGAGCCCTGAATGGCCTCTTTCAGGCCATGAGAGCACAGGCCCAGCTTCCAGAAGCCCTGGAGTTCCCCACAAGCTCCATTCTTTGGGGGGGGGTGGGGGGCTTCTGGTTCTGCCTTTTGGTGAGGGGTCGGGTAGGCCCAACCTGTCAGGGCACCAGAGTAACAGGTGACAGGGTGACAGCATGGGGAGACACTGAGGGACCTGTCGGCGTGGTTGCTGGCGCCTGCTGAGTGTTTGTGCCACCCCATGCCTGGCTTCAGTATTTGCACTGACCTTGACCTCCGCGTGCCCACCTTGACCTCTGCGTGCCCACCTTGACCTCCGCGTGCCCACCTTGACCTCCGTGGCCTGGGCAGACCTCCAGCTGCTCCTGCTGAGAATCGCCTCACTCTGTCCCTGTGCACACACCCGTCAGCTTGCCTCAGGTCACCCACTCGCCTGGGCGCACCTTTCCCTCCCTCTTTCCTGGGTGTGTTCTCTTTGCTGTGCATCCAGGGGGCGAGGTGGCACCGTCCCCAGAGGAATGAAGGCGTAGGCATGTCGGCCTTTGCTGCCTCGACTACGGATGACAAAACAGCATCTCCTCGGGTCTCCAGTTTACATGTCTCAGCTCACTTTGCTTCCCATCTGTGCCGGTCACCTTGGGATAGGACGCTTTGCACCCTGGCTTCATGATTTTCTTGACTCGTATGAGCTCTTTACATGTAAAAAGCCTTCACTCCTCTCCCCTTATTTGCTGCCAATGCTGTTCATGGTGGGACTTAGGAATATGAAGGAGAGTAAACCCGTGGTGACAACTGCGTCCTGACCAGTCCCTGCCTTATTTGCACCTTAGCCAGGACCCCAAAGCCGTTCACGGATCCCCTTGAACTTAACCCGAACGTCTCCTGCAAACCATTTTGGAAGCCCCACCTGGCCTCCTCCCACCTCCGCAGAGGAGGACGAAGCCAGGTCGGTCCTGGGGGCGTCCAGATTCCCGGGGGACAATGGCCTGTGCTCCCTGGAATTACCGTGACTCGAAACTTGATGTTTTTGTATCTGTAAGAATCAGGTGGAGCCAACCTGCTTCTCGGGAAAGCCACTTGACGGCCTTCCGTGTGACTGCATGGGGCCGGCTACTGAACAGCTACGTGTCTGCCCAGCGGAGCTTTGAAAGCTGCTCCGACTCCTTCAGTTGTTCTCTACAAGCAAACAGATCTATGCCCAGAAAGCCCAACCGCCTAAAGTACTCCCGATGTCACCAAGCACGATGGCCAGCTTTCTGCCCTAAGAGCCCACCTGCGAGTGTTGTTATCCTGTGTGTCAAGTGGGTTTGCACCACCTCCCTCCCAGTTACCGGGCGGATCCAACGAGTGGCCCCGGCATCTGGCAGCTCGGGCCCCATCACCGGGCACTGGGGGCCAGCAGCTGGAACAGCATCCGTCCTCTCCTGGTGCTGGACATCCGAGATCCAGGTGGGGCGGGGGGGGGTCCCTCCCGAGGCCTCCCCTGGGCGAGCAGATGGTCGTGTCCTCCCGGGGTCCTCCTGGGGTTGTCCCTCAGTGCAGGTGTGCATCCTGACGTCCTCTTCTGATGAGGACGTGGTCACACTGGAGCAGGGCCCACACTAGTGACCTTGTTTACCTCATCACCTCCTTAAAGACCCCTCTCCACGTACAGACCCTTCTGAGGTCCTGGGAGGTAGAGAGGAGACACCATCCAGCCCCCCACGCCTGTGTAGGTACCTCCTGGGATTTAGTGTGCAATGTGTGCCTTCTACCTGTCTTCAGGTATCTGGAAAGTCCCTAAAGAGGTGATGTAAGGGACACAGGGTATCCGGGTCCCAATCCCCAGAGCTGGTGACCATCAGAGCAAGGGCTGCGGTCGGGGTGCTCGTGGCCCAGGAGCCAGGCCTGTAGCACCTGGCAACATGGTCCCCCTTCCCCCGGAGCGCTTGGCATCAATATTTGCTGCTGCTGAATCATCACGGGGCTGTGGTGCCCCTTGGAGCAGATTCCCCAATCTTCCCTAAAACAGTAGCAGGCTGGTGACTCATGAAGTTTTGTAACTGAGGGCCTGTCAGGTTTTGTAACTGAGGGCCAAGCTGGGGTGGGAGGGGAAGCTGCTGGCCCACACGCTTAGAGGGAGCAGGGCCTCGGCTTACCCCGCCTGTGGCTCTGGCTCCCGGAGCCTCGCACGCCTGCTCTGCCTTCGTCGTGGCGGCCCCGTGCTGCACTGGCCTCAGCGAGCGTCGAACACACCAGGGCCCAGGGAGGATTCTGGCCCCGACCCCTCGCTGTCTTGCTGTGTGACCTCAGGGGGGTCCCTGCCAGCAGAAGCCTTGGGGTCCCCGCCAGGGAAACAGGGAAGCTGGCCTCTGAGGGCTTGTGGGTTTGCTGCCCAGGAGGGAGGTGTTGGCACCAGCTCTGCCCCTCCCCGGTGGGCAGAAGCGGGGTCTGGGGTGATGCTGGGTCTCGAGACTGGGAGTTTACTTGGGTCCCCTTCCTATTGGGAGCTCGGCAGTTGTCTCAGGGGACAAAGCTTTGAAATCCTTGAGGAAACCCTTCTGAGTGAATGAGTTGCCTTCCTTTCCAATTTGTTCAGCGGTAAGGGAATGTTGTCTGTGTGAGGAGAACTTGGCCTCAGAAGGGTCTGTCTCCGGAGCCTGCAAATGAGGAATCTTGTTTCTCCTGTAAAAGCATGTGGTGCCTCGCAGGGGGCGGCCGGGCCGGCTGAGCTCAGGATGGCGAGCCATGTGATTGTCCTACCTCTGGTCTCTGGGGCCCCTCCACACTGTGTCCCAGGGTGGCACTCCCAGCAAGCACGGGGCCGCCCCTGTCTCTGCATTTCCGCCAGCACCAACCTGGCGACCTTCTAGAGGCCGGTCATCCTGACACGTTGAAGGGACATCTGTGCGTTTGATTTGCGTTTCCCTGGTGGTGAGTGATGTTGAGCGTCTTTTCACAGGCCCATGGGCCATCTGGATCGGCTGTCTTCTTTCTAGGTACTTTGCCCATTTGTAAATGCTTTTTGTTTGTTTACTATTAATTATATAATTTCCTTATATATTCGGATATTATCCACTTATTAAATGTATGCTTTGCAAATATTTTCTCCCCTTCCACCGGCTGCCTTTTCGTTCTGTTGCCTGCACTGTGCAGAAGCTTTCTCGTGTGACATAGTCCCACTTGTTTATTTTTGCTTTCGTTGCCTTTGCTTTTGGTGTCAGATCCAAGAAATCACTGCCAAGACAGATGTCAAGGAGTTTTTCCCGATACGTTCTTCTATGAGTTTTATGGTTTCAGGTTTCACGTTCAAGTCTTTAATCCATTTTGAATAGATTTTATGTGTGATACACCCCACGTTTGCTGTAGGTTTGTCCACAATCGCCAAGATATGGAAACAGCCTGAGCGTCCGTTGATGGGCGAATGGATAAGGAAACTGGTCCATGTACTACTAAGTATGATAGAAAACACATATATGATGGGATGTATTCACCCATATAAAGAAGGAAATCCTACGGTTTGCAACAACGTGGATGAACCCAGGGGTATTATCCTCAGCGTAGGAAGCCAGAGAAGGGTAAACCCTGCCTCGTGTCACTTACACGTAGAATCTAGATAAAAAGGTTGAACTCACAGAGGCAGTATAACCATGGTTGCCTCGGGCTGGGGGTGGTGGAAGGGGGGGTGTCGGCCAAAGGCAACCAACTTCCAGTCACAAAGTCAGCATGTGGGGGAGACCGTGCAGCACGGTGACCACGGCCAGCAGCATGTGCTACACCCTGGAAATGGGTAGAGGAAGTGGATCGGGGATGTTCTCACCAAGAGAAAAAAAGAAGGTGACGCTGTGAAGTGATGTGTTAATTAACCTGCTTGTTGTGATTATTTCAGCGTGTAAGTCTATCAAATCATCACAGCGTACACTTTAAATAGATTACAATTTTGTCAATTATACCTCAATAAAGCTGGAAAAAAATAGCAATGTCAACAGACACTCAAACTTCATCACTTTCTAATTATGTTATCACTTCTTACTATTTTCTTGAGGGTATTTCTGCAGCAATTGCATCCATAGGGCGAACATGCTCTACAAAGGTGCTATGTACGTTCTTTTATCCCTGTTATTTTTTCTGAGAGGTGATTGTGAAGCTTTTACAAGTGCACAGCTGATTTCTACTCTTAAAACACCTTAGGTCATTGAAAAAAAAGAAAAAAAAAACACCTTAGGTCGCTTTCTTGCTTGGGAATTGTCATCGGCCTTTCTCTGCTACGAGGGGAGCAGTCAATCTTGGTGGATCATCCGGGAACCCCTGTACAATGGCCCCAGCTTCTTGGCCTCTGCTACCATCCGTAAATGTTTTCTTCTCCGCATATATGTTCATTCCAGTCCCATGAAAGTCTAATGGATGATAACTTCTAGCCCTGCCCCCACTCAAGGGCTAATTGCTGTAGTGTAGCTGCTACTGTCTTAAGTTGAGGATTAAGGAGACGTGTACAGGTGCCCAGTGGTGAGGGTTAATTTTATGTAGCTTGGCTAGGCTATGATGCCGTTTTTGGTAAAAAAAAATATATATATATTGCTGTGAAGATATTTTTTAGATGTGGTTAACACGTACATCATGCACTCTGCCCCTGGTAGAGCAACGAGCCGTCCTCAATGTGGGAGGGCCTGGTCCAGTGAGGTGAAGGCCCTCAGAGCACAGACCTAGGTCTCCTGCAGCAGAAGAAGCCCTGCCTGAGGTTCCAGCGCACTGACCCACTGTGCAGACCTGGGTGGCGCCACACTCACAGGAGCCAATTCCTGAAAATCTCTCTCTGGCTGCCGACATCCTGTTAGTTCTGCTTCTCTGGAGAACCGTGATGAATACATCAAGGAAAGCTCACTGAGCTGCAAAGGGAAACGATGGAGGAAGAAAGAGGCAGAACCACTGGACAGTGTGATACGTGTGTGCCTGGACCACCAAACGCAGAATTCCGTATCTGGAGAAGTAATCCTCCAAAATGGAAGGACAAGTAGGTAATTTCTAAGACAAAGTGGAGGGAACCCATTGCCACCAGCCACAGCAGGAGAATGTTAGAAGGGATCCTCCAGGTAGCAGATCATCAGATCCTCGCCTCCTCGTGGTGTCAGGAAGGCTGCTGGACAGGCTGTGGCTCAAGGCGTTGTTCTTAGGTGATCTGAAGACTAATTGTTTTTCAAACCAATAGCAACAATGTGTAGGGTGACTAAGTGAAAGAAATGATATCAAGGCAAAGGGACAATTTGGGGACAGGCAGCGCCTCTGTGCCCGTGGAGCTGTAGGGTATCACTTTGAAGGTGAACTAGGATTAGTTAAAACTGCACAGTGTAATCTCTAAGGCAACAACTCAAATTATAAAAAGAAGCATAAATGCAATGCTAAGAAAATATAACACCCAACCCTATAAAATGCTCGCAAAACCACAAAAGGCACAATATGAAGGGGGGAAAAGAGGACATAAGCAATAATATGAATAAAAATTGTCATGAAGATAGTAGATATCGATCCAACCATGTTGATAATCATTTTTTTGTTTTGTTTTGTTTTGTTTTTATAATCATTTTGATTGAGACAATTAGGAGACAGAGATTCACAGAGTGAACTGCCAGAACCCAACAGTATGTTGTCTGTGGGAGATCCTTATTAAAGTAAATATTTATGTTGATTTAAAGAAAGACACGGAGAAAGAACTGCCATCCTGCTCATCAGACACTGATCGAAAGAAAGCTGGGGGAACTGTATTAATTTCAGACAATATCGACTTTAGAACAAGAAACAGGATCAAGGATGAAGAGCAACATAAGGATAAAGGGGCTGATCCTCCCAGAAGCCACAGTAGCACTAAACGCATATGCACCCAACAATCTGTGAAAAGTACATCAAAACACATAAGGCAAACAGAACCGTGTGGAGAGGTGTGCAGACCCACACCTGCGGTTGGAGACCCAATGCCCTCTGTCAGTCAGTGATGCAGCAGTCGGGCCAGGGTGCGTCCAGTGCAGAGGCCTGCAGAGCAGTGACCACCTGGGTCTGACTGACACCTACGGAGTTCTCCACCCAACAGCGGAACATGCGGAGCGCTCAGTGCAACAGACCACATTCTGGGCCATACAACACACCTTAGCTGATTTAAAAGACTAGAAACCAAACCAAGTAGGTGCTCAGACAACAGAGGAATTAAACTTGAAGTGAATAACAGGGAGATGGATGGAAAAAATCCCCAAATATATGGAGAATAAGGAACGTGCTTTCAATAATCCATAAATCAAAGAAGACTCCAGAGAAACTGCAGAATATTTCAAACCAAATGAAAATGAAAATTATCCAAATTTGTTGGAAGCAGTGAGAACAGTGCTTACTGGGAGATTTTTCATATAGAAGAGAAGTCTTAAATCAATAATCTGAGCCACAGGACCCAAGCTCAAGAACCTACAACTGAAGAGCAAAATGACCCGAGAGCAAGCAGAAGAAGGTAGAAAAGACAAGAACAGAAATCAGTGAAATGAAAACTATAAAAGCAACAGGGAAGGCACACCCCCCACATGCATGCACACACGCATGCGCACACCCCCAACCACACGCATGCACACACAACCACATACATGCATGTGCACACCCACACCCACATACACGTATGCACACCATGTGCACACCCACAACCATGCATGCTCACACATGCATGCCTACACACCCATGCCTCACTAGACCCACATGCATATACCCACACCCTCCACTCCCCCAACACATGCACACACAACCCATACCCCCACACACAGACACCTGCACTCACACCCCACTTATACACACGTGTGCACACAGACCCTTGCATATCCTGCCTCCTCTGGCCTTCCGAGAGCTGGGGTTCCTTGCAGTCCTCTGGCATCTCCCCTTCCCACCACATGGAGGTTCTGCTTGGAAGGACCAGGCTCTTCTCTCTTGCACCGGAGCTGGAGGGATGGGCTGTGTCCTCCAGGCTGGGCCTGGGATGTGCAGAAGCCTCATGAACAACCCGGCCTCCTCGTGGGTATTCACACATCACCAGGGACACATCAACTCCACACCAATTCCAAACCCGGACTCCTTTCTTGTTAAATCTGCTGGGTCGAGACTAACCTCAACCCCTAACCTGTCCCAACCCGGATTTGAGGAACACAGGAGGGGTCACCCACCTGTAGTCAAGTGCTCCCACTGACCTGAGCACCGTCCAGGGAGGCGCTGGGCGGGGCCACCACTTCCATCTGGGCGCTGTGTGGGCCCTTCCCTGCGCCCCTTCCATCTCAGAGGTGAGGACACCTACTCTGGGTGTGCCGGAGCCCGCTGCCTCGTGGAGCACAGCCACCCCACCTTCAGGACACAGAGCCACCTCGCCTCCACTGACAGCTCCTGTGAAGCGTGTCCCTTATTCTCACCTTTGTTTTCACTTTTCAGTATGGAATCGCTCAGATGTGCGTCGATGTTGACTGACTATTAAGTGGCTCCTCGTACCCTCACCACGTGGGTTCCTTTGTCAGTGTGTGGTTCTCTGCTCCTGTGCGGGGACGTGCGTCACACGCGGTGGTGGCCAGCCTGCGTCGCTTTGGCATTCTCCCCTAAGAATTAAGGACATTCCTTAGGATCCCAATCCCATTTTCATACCGGAGAAAGTTAGCAATGGCCCTTCCCTATTATCTTATGTCAAATCCCAATTTGAAGATCAAACGTCCCCCATCGTCACCAAGACGTGTTTAACACGCGGTTGGTGCAGATCGAAGATGGCAGTTTTGATTTCGTGTTCCTGACGTCCTTCACCGCCTTGACTTGTTGACAGGCAGGTTGGCCGCCCGGGGCGCACCGTCCTGGCCCCGTGGACTGGGAGAGGCTCCCACTGCCCTGGGGCGGCTCTGGCCCTGGGATGCCATCGCCGACGCAGCCCTCGGGGCTGGGAGCTGAGCCACGCGGGCGCATCTGGAAGCCGGGGCGCCCCCTGCCTCGGCCCCCCTGGATGAGCCTCGCCTGGGTCAGGTGCCCACCAGGGGCACCTCCATAGGAAGGAGTTTTGATCTGCTGGGCGGGCGGGGGGGCCTCATGGTTTGCAGGGAGCCCCTCATTTCCAGGGGAACGGCCGCTATGGCCCTTGCTTCCAGCAGAGACCGATTAGGGTGGCTTTCGTTCGCTCGCGCTCTCTCTCTGGGAGTTATTAGGGACTCATGGATTTTTACAGACGACACGTGTCTGAGTCAACTAGTCATTTTTCTTGCTGACGCCCTGGCCGTCCCCACGTTGCTCAGTGGGATCCCTGTGAAGCTCACTCCGTCATCCTTCATCCTAATGTGGGATTTGTCATGTCAGACATTCTTTGGGAATAAATCTGAAGACTTTGCATTTATTTCAGTCGGACCTGATCCGTCATCTGAGGCCGGTGAGGCAGTGTTGGAGGCCTGGGGGGGCGCAGGCCCAGCCCCCACACCCGCCAGCCTGTCGCACCTGCAAGCGCGGCAAACGGCTTGCCGGCAGCCCCACGTGTGAAGAGGACACACGTCCACGCACCCAGACCGGTCCGTGGCACCATTTGCCCTCAGCGTTGCGGAGCATGAGATTTCCCCGTGGGCTGGAGGGTCACCCCCTGGCCCCCAGGAGGAGCTGCAGGGAGGGGGTCTGGGTGACTCAAAGCCTGTGTGTCATGCCAGAGTCACCCTCATGTCCCCTGAGAGCGATGGCTTAGGTGTGTGGCCCACCGTGGGACCAGCCCGAAGCGGGCTGTCTGTGTGCAGTGTCACTGTGACCTCATGTGACAGGGACCGCGAAGAGGCAGGAGCAGGAAGGCAGTGGACGTGCCGGCAGGGGACTCACCGTGTCCCAGCCCTGAGTCTCATCCTCCGCTTCCAGGGGAGGACGCCCGGGCCCGCACCTGCCACCTGCTCTGAGCACCTTGCAGCACTGGGGCCCATGGGACGATGGGGGCCGCTGCAGAGGGAGTTCTGTCTGCAGTCACCCCCCGGCCCCAGGACACGGGGGGCTGTTTCTGCGACATGCACCGGCCGCACCCGCACTGAAGTCCGCCACAACGCGGCACACAGGGTCCCGCACGCTGTGGTCAGCGGCCCTCCCGGTGGCTCCGTGCTGCCTGCGGCTTGGACCTGGTGGCCGTGCTTTCTTCTCACCGCCTGGGACGCGAGTCCCTGCGCTCTCGGGCAGCAGATCACCTGCTAAGGGTCCCAACGGCATCACAAAGAGGATTAGGAAGTTGGTCATTTCGCCTCATGCGCCAAACTATGCCCATTGCTTGGGCAGGCGGAGGGCGGAAAGCACACGGGGCTGCATTTAGCCACATCAGGGTGTGGGTGTTCTGGGGCCTGACCCGGCCGTGCTCTACACGTTTGCCTCGACAGACAGTCATGCAGCCTCCCCTCAGCTCCTATTTCATGTCAGTTTAAGGTTCCCGAAGTTGAACACAAAATGGAGTCAAGCATATTTTAAACCATGGTTGTTTCCTTCTCAGACAAATATACTTTTTTAAAAATAAAAAATAGTGTGTGTTTTCCAGGACTCCAGTCCATGCAGAGTTTAGCCTGAGCTCTCGAGGGTCTTTACTCTCTGGCTGCTTATTCATGCCCTGGGTCTGTATCCCCTGGCAGGACGGTCAGGTGTTGCCGTTGCCTGGACCTGTAACACCCATCATTAGCTCATAGGCTCTGGGGTGTCGGTGCCCTGGGTAAATCAAGAAGTTGGAGCTCGGCTCGACAGCTCACCCGTGTTGGCGTGGTGGTCCTAGTGAGCACCTGGCCTGCTCCTTGAAGCCACAGAGTGGCTTCTTTTGCTCCAGCCATCACGTCACCCTCCAGGCAGGAATGCACCTGGAGGGTGCACTCTGCTCACCTCCCAGCACTCTTCAGGGAAAGCCGGCTAGTTTAGAAAAGGCAGTGAACCATTTGAACTTTTAATTGTTTTGGGAAAAAAATGATATATATATATGTATGTATGTATATATAATGTAAAAACCATTCTAAAATGCTCTAAAGGGGAAAAAATGGAGAAGGAAAAAATCTCAGGGAAAAATCTGTCAAGTTTTTTATTCATTTTCCCTAAATTGGAGACCTTAGGAATAACTTCTGCTCACAATTTACGAAGTTGGTCAACACATGGATAAGGTGAGATTTAGCTACTATTTTATTTTGTCCATATCAAGACCATCCTGCCTCTAGAGCACACGGCGTCAGGGGAGAAGCAGGGAGCACAAGCCCCGGGCGGTCGGTACCCCGGGGCCTCCAGGTGACGAGCCCCTGCAATCGCTAACCTGGGGCAGGGAGAAGGGGAAGGTCTGGAAGGTTCTGGGGGTTCCTAAGGCTTTAGTGAAGCCAGGACTTATGGACAATGTACAGATCACGGAAAACACCTGACTACTTTTTTGAGTAAAATCAGGGAAAAAGTAAGAGTCGGCACAGACGTTACCTGAGAGTGGCTTTGTCTACACAGAGTGTCAGAGCCTCCTTTACCTCGACCAGGAACCTCAGCTCACCCCCACGAACCAGGAACCACGGTCAGGCACACAGTGCACTGTCATCGGCCCTAGAAAGGGAGGGACTCCTGGCACCTGCTGCAGCGTGGACGCTCCCGGAGGGCATGGCGCTCGTGCGTAAGCCCGTCACCGAGGGACAGAGCGCGCAGTCCCACCTCTGTCGGCCCACAGACACGGGGCGGCCGAGCGAGGGGAGCCAGGCTGGAGCCCGGGAGGCGGCCGGGGTCTCGGCCGGCGCTACTGACTCCCACACAGAAACATCTGTCCAGAGGTGGGCCTTCTGCTAACTGTCCTTGTCACGGTAAAAGCGCAAGCGGAAAGCAAGAGAAAGAAGAAAGCCCTGCCCGGCCTGATCCGGAGGCTGCGGTGCTCGCCAGCCTGCCTGTCCGTCCTGGGGCCCCTGGGGCCCCTGGGGCCAGCTTCAGAGACGGCGACTTCCACCCACGTGCTGTCTGGCCACACCGCCTGCCCCTGTGGCTGCAGAGACCTGGCCCGGCCCTGTCCTGCTTGGTTCTGGGCTTTCTCCCCGAGGTGTTGGGGCGCTGAGTCCATCGGGGGCGGGGAGACACCTGCCAGCGTGACACCAGGAATGCTCTCTAATCACCCAGGTGTGACCAGAGCAGCATCGCGAGGGACGGGCCTAGACGAGCTTACTCGTTGCTCATCTGACCCAGATTGTGAGCGTCTGAGTTTCATGCCTTTTTAATCACGCCCGCTCATCCCTGCTCTGAGCTCACAGATTTCCTTGCAGCTACATTGTATTTTCCACTTCCAGGGTCGCACACTGCTGCGAGGTCACACGCCCCTGGTTTCCTCCCTGTGCCCCATGACCTTGTGCTGCCGAGAAAACACGCTCAGCATCAGCTCCGGAGCTGGTCTACTGCACACGTCCTGGCGTCACGTGGGCAGCTCTGACGCTGGCCCCGGGTTGGGTTTCTGCAGGTGCACACCGTCCCCCCGACAGAGTAACTCGCTTCTCTGTTCTTCAGGATCGCGTGCATCTCCTGTTCTGTGACTTTATATTTGTTTTAAAGATTTCACTTATTTATTTAAGAGTGAGAGAGAGTGTGAGCCAGGGGAGGGCCTGAGGGAGAAGCAGCCTCCCTCGTGAGCAGGGAGCCTGATGTGGGGCTCGGTCCCAGGACGCTGAGTGGGCTCATGCCCTGAGTCAAAGGCAGATGCTTAACAGACTGAGCCACCCAGGCGTCCCTCAGTGACATCCTAAAATGCTCTTTGCAGACACACAGGAAAGTGGGCACTGCAGTCAATCTTTCCCCTTCCCCTTCTTGCTACAGTACGCTCTCCTAGTCCCTTGGGGGAGGGGTACCTGGCGACCTCCAGCACAAGGGGGGAATCATCAAAGGGGGGAAATCCATTTCAATCACAGTCATGGCGAATGCTGTAATAATGATTAATTTCAAGCCAGAATTTCCTTTTCTGCTCATAATTAATGTTGTTTCTTCAAAGAACAGCCTTGACACTTAAAGGAATAAATATTTCTTCCATTATTTCTCTAATGTATTCAGCAAGTCCCTTTAAGCAGTGGAGCATGGCAATGGTGCTGTTGGTGCTTCTGTCAATTTGCATAATCCTGTTGCTAAAGGGATATTGAAAACTCGAACTTAGAAATAAGTAGGCTGCACTCAGTAAATTATTTATAAAATCAACACAAATTCTGGGATTTTTCTTCAAATGGAAGTATGATTTCAGGGCCTCAAATAAAGTGAGCGTGTTCTCAACTGCACCCGGACAACCCGCCACTTCTGAAGGTCAGAAGGGAACAAGAAATGGCAACAAGGTCACCGAAGTCCTTTCCTAGCTGGGTTGGAAGAGGGCCACCGCATGATGATGGCGTGGGTGTCGGGGGGAAGCACGCAGGTGCCTCCTGAGCTGGATCCCACGGAACCCGGGAAGCACGGCCACGCACCCCACCAACAGTCCCAACAGAAACACCTGTTGTTTGCTCCTTTATGCGAATTCCTGTCAAACTTATATTTGCCTTCTCTTCACCAAAAGCAGGGCAATTTTTCCCATGAACCCCTAACTCGTGACACAACGTGCAGAAATTCACTACGACGTCTTGAGTCACTTCTGAAAGAACTTTTACTCGCAACAGCTTTTTAAGCAAGGCTTTTTGGGAAAGAAAATATTGCACAAGGAAAGGGGAGACAATCCTTTGTCATGCGCTGTGTGTGCGGCTGTGCCGTTAGGGGCGAGCCAGAGCCACTGTGACACTCTTTTTTTAAAAAATTATTTATTTAGTTATTCATGAGAGACACAGAGACCCAGAGAGAGAGGCAGAGACCCAGGCAGAGGGAGAAGCAGCCTCCATGCAGGGAGCCCGATGAGGGACTCGATCCCGGGACCCTGGGGTCACAGCCTGGGCCCAAAGCAGATGCTCAACGGCTGAGGGACATTTGGTCTTCTTCGTGTCAATTTCTGTTAAAGAAACAAACAACCCCCCCAAAAGCTATTTTACTCCTCTCTTTGGTACTGGTTGAGGAAATCATGCAGGGCTGGGCTTAACTGCCTGCCTGCGATGACTTACGTCCGACTGGTCCCATTGCCACGGGGGATAGGCCACCAAGTCCTGAACAAGGAGCTTCAAAGAATTTTCTTCTGCTTAGTGAACGTCCGCTTTTCAAAAAAAAAAATAGTCAAAATGGTATTTGGTATTTGCACTTGTGTTTGGGTGCCTGGGGCTCAGATACACATGCGAACTACAGACAATAGGAGGTGCAGCCAGGATGGACAAGACCGTGTGGAATCACATCACGGCTGCTGGGGCCCAGTGGCCTGGAGCAGCCCCGGGGCTGGGGACTGGTGGCAGGACGGGCCCGGCACGGCGGTCAGGGCGAGGGGCCATCCTCTGCACCCCCCCGAGGCCCAGCATCGCCGGCCGGCTTGCTTCCAGAAGCGGGGCCAGGGGCAGGGGTTCAGGTCAGAGCACGAGGACTGGGCTGAGGGGGGCTCCTGCCAGAGGCAGACGTGGTGGCGTGTCCGTGGTGACGTGTCTGGGGCCTGGGGCTTGGGCCACACTGCAGCCTTCCCTGTGGAATAGGAGCAGCGAGTGATTTCCACTCAGCCCCCGGCCCCTCCCACCCGCAGGACAGGCCCCGAGGCTCGGGTGGACCCTCACCAGCAGAGGTCTGGCTTTTTGAGTCACTTACGTGATTCAAGACTCAAGTGCTGTGTTGGCAAAATAGTTCTAACTGCAAAATTTCTGCAATGTATTGAAAAAATGGAACATGGGGCATTTCGGTGCTCTGAGAAAGGCAGTTGAGGATGTAGGGCCCAGCCACCAAATATGACTGTGTCATGTATATACGGGGTGCCTGGCCACCCGGACTTGGGGCATGAGTGGGTCATAGCACCTGCCCTCACTCTCCTAATAGAAGGTGTGACAATGAGGCCGGCTGAGCTTCAGATCCTTGCCCTCTTGTCAGACGGGGATGGCTTGGTGCCTCCGAGAAGGTGGGCCTTCCTGGGCCTGCCAGGGGGCAGGGGCTGAGGACGCAAAGCTGGACCTGGGCTCACCCTTCCCCAACTGCACAGCCCCCGGGGCTGGTGTGGCCGTGGCCAGGGTGCCAGAGCTCCTCCGTGCCAGAGCACTGTGTGGCACATGCGGAGCACAGTTCCTACAAAAACCATCAGGCTCCGTACAAGGGCTCAGTGAAAAGAGTAGCTTGATGGCAAATATGCTAAATAAGAAGCACCCACGTCCCAGGAACACCTGTCAGGGCGTGATGAGAAAAGGCATCCGGTTGGGACTAGAAACAAAAACCACAGAAAGCATGAAATGGCAGGATTAATGGGAGCTGTCCTGGCCACCAGCCCCTCTCAGAGCACGTCGGCGGACACGGAGCCCGGGGCGGCTTCGCTGACAAGCAGGCGGGATGCTGCAAGACGTGACGGCGCGCTCCAAAGTAATCTGTGGGTTTAATGCAAAGCCAACTCTTTCAGTGTCTTAAAAGCATTTGCGAATGCATGAAATATTCAAGGAAAAAGCCTGAAGATACGGGGAAAACATACGTGCGAGGCCATCAAAGCTTCTGAGGCAAAACAGATAGGATCAGGAGCTCAAGGTCTGTAAGCTGGAGCCGCCACGATAAAACGTGCAGAAGAATAGGAACAAACAGAGGGAGAGGCGCGCGGATCAAAGGAAGGGCAAGGAGGCAGGCCCCGGGTGAAACTCTGAGATGGGGTTTCCGAGGAAGGACCTGTTAGTGACTGTTCTCAGAACAGGTGGGTAGCAGCCCCGAGAGGGAGCATATTGGATCCGTACCTTCTATCACTGGAATTAGATTCAGCTAAATTTAGAATAAAGAATTACATGGAAGAAATAAGATTTTAAGAGCTAGCAGAAAGCATAAAATTATATTATCGTGGAAGACAATTTCCTCAGCTCTGAAGCAATGGGAGAAATTGCAGAGGAAAATTAGATTTGTAGCACAAAAACGTTAAATTATAGTGTTATTAAAAAGATCTGAGGTCAGAGGGTGGAACGATGATTGGGAAAAGTTTCTGCAAGGTGTAGATAATAGCCCTTGTTCCCTGGATTGTGGAGGACATGAACGTGGTGATGGACAGTGAACATGGTGATGGATGATGGACACGGTGATGGAGGGTGAACACAGTGATGGAGGGTGAACACGGTGAACACAGTGATGGAGGGTGAACATGGTGACGGATGGTGGACACGGTGACAGAGGGTGACCACAGTGGTGGATGACAAACATGGTGGTAGATGGTTAACATGGTGATGGAGGGTGGATATGGTGACAGATGGTGGACACGGTGATGGAGGGTGACCACGGTGACGGAGGGTGACCGCGGTGGTGGGTGATGAACATGGTGATGGACATCAATCATGGTGATGGACAGGAAGTGTCGGCGTGTGGTGCCAGCAGTGCTCCTGTCCATGGCCACACTCGGGGTCTGTGGCCCATGGAGCTGTCACCAACTTGTTTGGGGGAAACACCATAACCCTCGGACAGCATTGTCCTTTCCCTGTTGATCCTCGTATCTGGATACTTCGTCTTCGGTCTACACCGGGCAAGCACACACAGTGCACGGTCATCTGCCGGACTGGCCGACGCTTTCGGGGTTTCTCAGTGGACGAGTGAAAGCCTCTGATTCCTTCGAGCCGGTGCGAGTGCTGGGGCGAGGGCGAGGAGGGAAACGGGGAACCCTGCAGGCCTGCATGGGAGCCGGTGCGAGCCCGGGGGCCCAGGGCAGAGCAGGGAGCCCGAGGACAGGCCCGTGCTCGGGCACAGGGCTGTCACCCGCCCCGGGGGAGGCCGTCCGAGGGCACTGCCCGGCGAGGACTAACCTAATTCTTTAGAAGAAGCTGACCCTCCTGGTCAAAACAAGGGCGAGTCTCCCCCACCTCACAGCACCTACCGTAGAGAACTTGCATTCCGGGTTCTTTCCCTGCCCTTGGAAGCGGGTGGAAATCCATTGAGAAGCAAAATAAGCCTCTTGCCAACCTCACAAGCCGGGTGCCAGGGTGTCTCTCTCAAGGACCCGAGCAAGCTCTTGGGGCGTCAACGTCCCTAGAGGCCGTGTCTGCGTCCCCGCACCCGTGGCAGGGGCGTCGTGGGCACCGTCGTGGGCGCCGTGCCCCGTGTTGCCATCTCCATCTCGTTGTGGGAACAGGAGGCCCGTTTCTCCCTTATGAGACCGGCCATCACCACAGGTGCCCCCTGCCCCGCCCCAGCACTGCTTCTCATTTCCCTTGAGGACGCACGTGGAATGGGGGGGTGCGCAGCCGTGGGGTGTCCTCCTGGCTCCTCGATGCCTAGCGGGCTCCTGGGACGCACAGGACATTCTGGTTACGGATCTCGTTCCTGCCTCCTGGAACAGGTTTTCTGTGTCGAGAGGCGCCCAGGTGTCCCTGAGCCGCGAGCAGGGTGTGCGCCCCAGCAGGGGCCACGAGCCTCGGCCGGGGACCAGGCCCTCCCGCTACGGGGAGCCCAGCGCCCTTCCGTCGGGCTGTCCCGAGACCTGGACATGGCGTGTTAGGATCCAGGAGTTCAGACCGCCCGTGCTCCCGTGTCCCCATCCCCCCCGGCCCGTGAGAGCCCTGGAGGACCCGACCTTGTGCCCGTCCCAGCCCGCCACGGGCCGCACAGCCCCACCTGCCTGTTTCCCGTGGACACAGCCCAGGCGCGGAACAGGACAAACATGAAATGTGAGGAGCAGGGGGTTGGGGTACTTTTAAAAAGAAGCTGAAAGAGCAGCTGATCTTACAGGGTAACTTGGAAGGTTTTAATGCTAATTTTGCACATTTATAAATCTCGGGCTTATGTAAGGCGAGGCCAAGTTCCTGGGGCTCATCGGCTCGCAGGCGAACCCCCAGGCCTCACAGGTCATGAGCAAAGCCGGAGGGCAGGGTTTCCAGGGCCCACGTTCCATCCGGGCCGTGAGCCCTCTGTGCTCGGGGACACGACCTGGAGGCTGCAGCCAGTGGCGGACCCGGAGTGCTGACACACAGCGGTCTCTGCAGGGTGCACGTCACGTCCCAGGACATGCACATCTGCCTCCCTGCCCCCCCATTCCCTGGGTTCAGGGGCTCCTGTCCCCACCTGCCCGCCTCCCTCACAGGCGATGCCTCTGGGACGTGGGGATGAGGCCACAGGTGCAGTGAAGGACCCTTGGTAAGTAAGGAGTAAGGAGAGGGAGGGAGAGAAAGAGGGGGAGGGAGGAGGGGGAGGAGGAGGG
>NW_023331012.1:0-45441 GCF_011100685.1 Canis lupus familiaris
TTCCAAACCTGAGTACCTAGCTGAAAGCACTCTCTCTGGGGAATTTCCCTCTGCGAGATGAGCTGACACGCGGGTCCTTCCCAGTTCCACACTGCCTGCAGATGCAGTTACGAATATCCTCACTAGACATGTTTGTCAGAAGCTCATGGGATGCAAGGAGCAATCTGCAGGCTCCAAGGTTGTGTCTCCAGGTGGTGCAGTAAAGCGTATTCATGGAACATCCTGAATAACAAAGCTGTCAGGTTCTCATGGCCATCAGAACGCGGTTAGTAGAAAGCTGGCTTCTAGGTATGCTTCCGTTTGAGAGCTAGCTCAGGGCAAGACCCTCCCGCATCCTGCATGCCCGAAGACGTTAACTGCTAATATCCTGTTAGGTGCTGGTGGGAGGACGGCGAAATGCATGTGGAAGTGTCAGGGCTGTACTCACGAATATCTGAGGTGAATACAGCGATTTCAAACGGCCTTCTTCAAAGACTGTAGCTACTTTCTTACTCCCATGTACGAGTGGGTAGCAGACATCTGCCTCCCAGGTGTACACACTATTGAGATTTGAGCTTATGGCCTCTACTTCCCACATTCTGCCTGCAGTTACACTTCGCTGCTAACAGGCCTAGGCCGATGCGTGACTGAAGTGTTGTGAGAGGTAAGTGGAAAGTCCCGGCACACAAGACTAGTGCCTCCAAGCTCAAGCCAGCGATTTCCTAGTAATCCTGTCTTAGACAGGTGCTACATACCAAGTTCCATACATGAGAACTAGCTGAACCCCGAGTCCCAAAGCATCTCTCTTCCAAGAGTTGAGCTCACCACACCCGTCCCTCACAGTTCCACCCTGCCTGCAGAATGAGTTTTGAACTTCTTCACCAGAGACCTTTGTCAGAAGCTTGTGAGTAGCAACTGGAATATGCAGGCCTGGAAGGTGTCTCCAGCTGCAGTAGAGTGTATTCTTCGTACCTCCTGAGTTAGAAGACTGCTATGGTCTCACGGCCATTAGAACGCAGCTAGTTGAAAGCTGGCTTCAAGGCATGGTCTCTTGTGAGAGGTGAGCTCAGGGCAGGACCCTCCCGCATCCTGCATGCCCATAGTCATAGCTGCTAACATCCTTATGTTACGTGCTGGGAGAGGTTGGAGAAATGCCAGTGGAAGTGTCAGGACTGTACTCACGTGTATCTGAGTTGAATACAGCGATTGCCAACGTCCTTGGACAATTAGAGTGTAGCAGTGGTATACCTCGCCTCGATAAGTGTCTAGCAATCAGCCTGCAAAGCATACACACTTCTGAGAGTTTAGCTTATGGCCTGTACCTCCCCCATCCTGACTGCCTGTACGATCCACTTTCACAGCATTTCGTTGTATGCGGGAGAGTGGTGGAGTGAGAACCAAGTGACAGCCTCGTCAATTTCGCGCCTAGCGGACACCTGCCTGCAAGGCATGCACTCTCCTTTGAATTGAGCTTATGGCTTGTACCCGCCACATGCTGACCGCCTGTACGCTTCACTTCCAGAGGATTTCGTTCGATACGGGACGCAAGTTTTGCGAGAGGCAAGTGTCTCTTAGTTCAATCCAGCGACTTCCGAGGAATTCCTCCCTCAGATGGGAGCTACATACTAACTTCCAAACCTGAGTACCTAGCTGAAAGCTCACTCTCTGGGGAATTTCCTTCTGCTAGATGAGCTGACACACGGTCCTTCCCAGTCCACACTGCCTGAAGATGCAGATACGAACATCCTCACTAGACATGTTTGTCAGAGTCTCATAGGACGCAAGGGCCAGCTGCAGGCTTCAATGGTTGTGTATCCAGGTGCAGTAGAGCGGTATTCATGGAACGTCCCGCCTTTCAGTGCTGCTATGGTCTCATGGCCATCAGAACGAGCTAGTAGAAAGCTGTCTTCTAGGCATGTTTCCTTTTGAGAGCTGAGCTCAGGGCAGGACCCTCCCGCAACCTGCCTGCCCATAGACGTAACTGCTAATATCCTTATGTTAGGTGCTGGGAGGGGACGGCGAAATGCATGTGGAAGTGTCAGGCCTGTATTCCCAATTATCTGAGTTGAATACACCGATTTCAAATGGCCTTCTTCAGAGTGTAGCTAGTTTCTAACTCCCATGTACGAGTGGGTAGCAGACATCTGCCTCCCAGGCGTACACACTTTTGAGAGTTGAGCTTATGGCCTGTACTTCCCACATCCTGCCTGCAGGTACACTTCACTGCTAACAGGCCTAGGCTCGATGCGTGACTGAAGTGTTGTGAGAGGTAAGTGGAAAGTCCCGGCACACAAGACTAGTGCTTCCAAGCTCAATCCAGCGATTTCCTAGTAATTCCTGTGTTAGACTGGTGCTACATACTAAGTTCCATAGGTGAGAAGCTTGTTGAACGTCCTGTCCAAAAGCAACTTACTTTACAGAGTTGAGCTCGCACTCAGTCCCTCATGGTCCGGTACTGCCTGCAGAATGATTATCAAACATCTTCACCATAGACTTTTGTCAGAATCTTGTGAGACGCCAGTGGAACAATGCAGACCTGGAAGATATCTCCAGGTACAGTAGAGTGGTCATCTTGGAACTTCCTGAATTAGAATACTGCTACATTCTCACTGCCATAAGAACGCAGCTAGTTGAAAGCTGACTTCTAGCCATGCTTCCTTGTAACAGCTGAGGTCAGGGCAGGACCGTCCCGCATCCTGACTGCCTGTAGACATAGGTCCTAGCATCTTTATGTTAGATTCTGGAAGAGGTTGTGTGAAAAGCATGTGGAAGTGACAGGCCTGTACTCACGTGTGTCTGAGTTCAATACAGCGATTGCCAACATCCTTGTTCAATTAAAGTGTACCTCGGTTCTAGCTTCCATCAATAAGTGTCTAGCAGACATCTGTCTGTAAAGCATACACACTTCTGAGAGTTGAACTTGTGCCCTGTACCTCCCACGTGCTGACTGCAGGTACACTTCGCTCCTATCAGGCCTAGGCTCGAATCGTGACAGAAGGGTTGTGAGAGGTTAGTGGAAGTTGCCGGCCGACATGACTAGTGTCTCCAAGCCCAATCCAGAGATATGTGAAGAACTGCTCTCTAGGATTGGTGCTAGATACTAAGTTCCATACATGAGAAGCTAGTGGAACGCAGTGTCCAAAGGGTACTTTCTTCTGAGATTTGAGCTCACCCCCAGTCCCTCACAGTTCCACATGGCTTTCAGATGAAATTTCGAACATCCTCACTAGACGTGTTCCTCAGAAGCTCATAGGACAAAAGGAGCTAGCTGTAGGCTTCAACACTTGTGTCTCTTGTGAAGTAGAGTGGTATACATGGAACCTCCTGACTTACAATGTAGCTACATTCTCACAGCCTTTAGGACGCAGCTAGTGGAAAGGTGCATTTGAGGCATGCTGCTGAGGATCAGAGTCACCCGGTCCAGGTGAGGCCCAGGTGGGGCCGGAGTCACCTAGTACAGAAGAGGCCAAAGTGAGGACCAGAGTTACCAGGTCCAGGTGAGGCCAACCTGCAGGCCATGCAGAGGAACCATGTCCCAATGATGCCCAGGTAGTTACCAGAGTCACCAGGTCCAGATGAGGCCCAGGTTTGGAGCATATTCACTAGGTCCAGGTGAGCCCCAGTTGAGGACCAGAGTCACCAGGTCTGGTTGAGGCCTAGAGGGGTACCAGAATCACCTGGTCCTGGTGACATCCAGATGGGGACCAGAGTCACCAGGTCACGGTGAGGCCCAGAGGGAGTCCAGAGTCATCATGTCCAGGTGAGGCTCAGGGGTGGGACAGAGTAACCAGGTCACAATGATGCCCAGGTGAGGACCAGAGTCACCAGGTCTGGGTGAGGCCCAGAAAGGATCAGATTCACCAGTTCCAGGTGAGGCCAAGAAGGAGTCCACAGCAATCAGGTCCAGGTGGGGAACAAAACCACCAGGACTGGGTGATGCCCAGATGGGGACCAGATTCACCAGGTCCAGGTCAGGCCCAGGTGGTGACCAGAGTTACCAGTTCTGGGTGAGGACCAGGTAAGGACCAGATTCACCAGGTCCAAGTGAGGCCCACGTGGGGACCTGTGTCACCAGGTATGGGTGAGGCCCAGGTGGCAACCCCACTCACCAGGTCCAGGTGAGGCCAACCTGCAGGCCATAGTCACCAGATCCAGGTCAGGCCCTGGTGGGGACCGGAGTCACCAGGTAAATGTGAGGCTAGAAGGACACCACAGTCACCAGGTCCAGATGTGGTTCATGTGGGAATGAGAGTCACCAGGTCCAGGTGAGACCCAGGTGGGGACCACAGTCACCAGGTCCAGATTGAGGCCTAGGTGGGGTGCCCAGAGTCATCAGGGCCAGGTGAGGCCAAAGTGTGGATCAAAGTTATCAGGTCCAGGTGAGTCCCGTGTGGGGAACAGAGTAACCATGTCCCATTGATGCCGAGGTGAGACCAGAGTCACAAGGTCCAGACGAGGCCTAAGTGAGAAGTAGATTCACCAGGTCCTGTTGAGACCCAGTTGAGGACCAGAGTCCCCAGCTCCAGTTAAGGCCCAGAGGAGGACCAGCGTCACCCGGTCCAGGTGATAAACAGGTGGAGACCAGAGTCACCACATCAGGGTGAGGCCAAGATGGATCGAGAGTCACTAGGTCCAGATGAGGCCCCGATGTAGAACTGAGTAACCAGGTCCCATGATGCCCATGTGAGGACCAGAGTCACCAGGTCCAGGTGAGGTCCCTGTGGGAACCAGTCACCTCCTCCAGGTGAGGCCCAGGTGGGACTACAGTCACCAAGTCAAGGTGAGGTCCAGAGGGAGACCAGAGTCACCAGGTCCAGGGGAGGCCCAGGTAGAGAAGAGAGTAAACAGGTCCCAATGATGCCCAGGTAAGGACCAGAGTCACCAGGTCCAGGTGAGGCCCAAATATGGATCAGGGTCGTGTTGTTCCAGGTGAGGCCAAAGGAGACCACAGGAACGAAGTCCAGGAGAGACCCATATGGGAACCAGAACCACCAGATCCAGGGGAGATCCAGGTGGGGACCACAGTCACAAGGTCCAGGTGAGGCCCAGGTGGCAAGAAGATTCACCAAGTCCAGGTGAGAACCAGGTGGTGACCAGAGTCACCAGGTGCAGGTGACGACCCGGTAATGACCAGATTCACCAGGTCCAAGTGAAGCCCAGGGAGGGACGAGAGTCACCAGGTAAGGGTGCGGCCCTAAAAGGGAACCAAAGTAAGCAGTTTAGATTGAGGCCCAGAGTTTGACCAGAGGTCCCCGGTCAAAGTGAGGCCCAGGTGTGGAATACAGTATCCAGGTCGCAATGCTGCCTAGGTGAGGACCAGAGTCACTAGGACCATGCAAGGCCCAGATGGGGATCAGAATCACCAGGTCCTGGTGAGGCATAGAAGGAGACCACAGTCACCAGTAACAGGTGAGCCCCATGTCGGAACCAGAGCCACTCTATCCAGCTGAGTCCCAGGTCCATGTGAGGCCCACGTGAGGACCAAATTCATCAGGTTGAATTGAGGCATAGCTGGGGACAAGAGTCACCAGGTCTGGGTGAGGCCTAGGTGGGGAATGACTCACCAGGTCTGAGTTAGGTCACAGTGGGGACTAGAGTCACCAGGTCCAGATGAGGCCAAACTGAGGACCAGAGTCATCAGATCCAGGTGAGGTCTATGTTGGAAAGAGAGTCACCAGGTCCAGGAGAGGTCCAGGTGGGGACCAGCGTCACCGGATCCAGGTGGAGCCCAAGTGGGGACCAGAGTCACCAGGTCCAGATGAGGCCCAGGTATGGATCAGAGTTACCAGGTACACGTGAGGCCCAGGTGGGGACCAGAGGCAACAGGTCCATGTGAGGCCGGCTGGGGACCATGGTCAACAGGTCTATGTGAGGCCCAGGTGTGGAACATTGTAACCAGGACCAGGTGAGTCCCAGGTGGTAACAACTGTCACCAGGTCCAGGTGAGACCCAGATGGGAACCAGGATCACCAGGTACACGGGAGGCCCTTGAAAGTACAAGAGTCAACAGTTCGAGGTGAGGTGCAGGTGGCAACCAGAGTCAGCACGACCAAGTGAGACCTATGTGGGGTTCACAGTCACCCGGGCAGAGTGAGATCCAGAGGGGGACCAGAGTCACCTGGTCCAGGTGAGGTCCAGTTGTGGAACAGTGTAACCGCGTCCCAATTATGCCCAGTTGAGGACCATGGTCAACAGGGCCAGGTGAGGCCCAGATGGGGATCAGAGTCACCAGATCCAGATTGAGGCCTAGGTGGGGGCCCAGAGTCATCAGGGCCATGTGAGGCCAAAGTGTGGAGCAAAGTTATCAGGTCCAGTTGAGTCCCAGGTGGGAACCAGTCACCTCGTCCAGGTGAGGCCCACAAGAGTAGTGCCTCCAAGCTCAATCCTGCGATTTCCTAGTAATCCTGTCTTAGACTGGTGCTACATACTAAGTTCCATACTAACTAATTGAACCCTGCATCCAACGGCAACTTACATCCGAGAGTTGGGCTCACACGCAGTCCCTCACAGTTCCACACTGACTGCAGAATGTGTTTCCAACATCTTCACCAAAGACGCTTGTCAGAAGCTTGTGAGACGCAAGTGGAATAATGCAGGCCTGGAAGGTGTCTCCAGGTGGAGTAGAGTGGTATTCTTGGAACCTCCTGAGTTAGAATACTGCTGCGTTCTCTGGGCCAGAAGAATGCAGGTAGTTGAAAGCTGGCTTCTAAACATGCTTCCTTGTGAGAGTTGAGGTGAGGGCGGGACCCTCCCGCCACCTGACTGCCTGTAGACATAGGTCCTAACATCCTTATGTTAGGTGCTGGAAGAGGTTGTGAAAAGCATGTAGACGTTTCAGGCTTGTAGTCACGTGTAACTGAGTTCAATACAGCGATTTCCAACAGCCTTGTTCAATTGAAGTGTAGCTAGGTTCTAACTCCCATAAAAGAGTGGCTAGCAGACATCTGCCTGCAAAGCATACACGCTTCTCAGAGTTGAGCTTATGGCCTGTACCTCCCACAATGTGACGGCCTGTACGGATCGCTTCCACAGCATTCCGTTCTATGCGGGACAGTAGCGGAGTGAGAACCAAGTGTCTGCATTGTCAATTCGCGACTACCGGACACCTGCCTCCAAGTGATGCACACTCCTTTGGATGAGCTTATGGCTTGTTCCTCCCACATGCTGACCGCCTGTACCTTTCACTTCAAAAGGACATCGTTCGATACGGGACACAAGTTTTGTGAGAGGCAAGTGTCTCCTAGCCCAATCCAACAACTTCTGAGTAATTCCTCCCTCAGAAGGGAGCTACATACTAACTTCCAAACCTGAGTACCTAGTTGAAAGCTGTCTCTCTGGGGAACTTCCTTCTGCAAGATGAGCTGACACGCGGTCCTTCCCAGTTCCACACTGCCTGCAGATGAAGTTATGAACATCCTCACTAGAGATGTTTGTCAGAAGCTCATGGGATGCAAGGTGCAAGCTGCAGGCTTCAACGGTTGTGTCTCCAGGTGCAGTGGAGCTTTATTCATGGAACGAACTGACTTAATGCTGTAAAGTTTGGGTTAGGTTATGGGTTAGGGTCCTGTTTAAGCTTAGGGTTAGGGTTAGGGTTAGGGTTAGTGTTAGGGTTCAGGTTAGGGTTAGGGGTAGTTTCAGGTTTAGGGGTAGGCTATGGGTTAGGGTTAGGGTTAGGGTTAGGTTACGGGTTAGGTTACGGGTTAGGGTATGGGTTAGGTTATGGATTAGGGTTCGGGTTAGTGTTAGTGTTAGGGTTAGGGTACGGGTTAGGGTTAGGGTTAGTGTTAGGGTATGGCTTAGGGTTCGGTTTAGGTTTACGGTTAGGATTAGGGTTAGGGTACGGGTTAGGGTTAAAGTTAGGGTACTGTTCAGGGTTAGGGTTAGGGTTAGGTTACGGGTTAGGGTTAGGGATAGGGTAAGGGTTAAGGTTAGGATTAGGTTAGGGTTAGGGTTAGGGTTAGGATTTGGGATTGGGTTTCATTAGGTTTAGGGTTGGGGTAAGGTTAGGGTTAGGGTACGGGTTAGAGTTTGGGTTAGGGTACAGGTGAGGGTTAGGGTAAGCGTTAGGGTACGGGTTAGGATTAGGGACAGGTTAAGGTTAGGTTTTGGGTTAGGTTTAGGGTTAGGTTTAGGGTTAGGGTATGGGATGGGGTTAGCTTTAGGGTACTGTTTAGCGTTAGGGTTAGTGTTAGGGGTAGGTTACAGGTTAGAGTTACGGTTAGGGTTAGAGTACGGGTTAGGGTTAGTGTTATAGTTCGGGTTATGTTTAGGGTTTGGGTTAGGGTTAGGCTACGGGTTAGGGTTAGTGTTAGGGTTATGATTAGGGTTTGGTTTAGGCTTAGGTTTAGGGTACAGATTAGGGTTAGGGTATGGGTTAGGGTTAGGGTGAGGGTACGGTTTAGAGATATGGTATGGATTACGGTACGGGTATAGGTATGGGTTAGGGTACTGGTAACAGTTAGGGTTTGTGTTAGGTTTAGGTTACAGGTTAGGGCTAGGTTTAGGGTTAGGGTTAGGGTACAGGATAGGGTTAGGTTTAGGGTTAGTGTTAGGGTTTGGGTTAGGGTACGTGTTAGAGTTAGGTTTAGGGTACTGTTTAGGGCTAGTGTTAGGGTTAGGTTTAGGTTACGGGTTAGGGTTAAGATTAGGGTTAGGGTAGGTTACTGTTAGGGTTAGTGTTAGGGTTAGGTTTCGGTTAGGGTTAGGGTTAGGGTTAGGGTACTGTTTACAGTTAGGTATAGTGTTAGGTTTAGTTTACGGGTTAGGGTTAGGGTTAGGGTTAGGGTGAGGTTATGGGTTAGGGTTAGGGTTAGGGTTTGGGTTAGGGTATGGGATACGTTTAGGGTTAGGGTTAGGGAACGCGTTAGGGTTAGGGTTGGGTTTAGGGTTAGGCTTAGGGTACGGGTTCAGGTTAGGGTTAGGGGTAGGGTATGGGTTTCTTTATGGGTTAGGGTATGGGTACAGTTACGGGTTAGTGTTAGGGTTTGGGTTAGGGAACAGGATAGGATTAGGTTTTGGGTTCGGGTTAGGGTACAGGTTAGGGTACAGGTTAGTTTATGGTTTAGGGGCAGGGTACGGGTTAGGGTTAGTGTTAGGAGTTAGGGTTAGGGTTTGGTTTAGGGTTAGGGTTAGGGTTAGGGGTA
Organism: Canis lupus familiaris; assembly: GCF_011100685.1. Lineage (NCBI taxonomy): Eukaryota > Metazoa > Chordata > Mammalia > Carnivora > Canidae > Canis > Canis lupus. The sequence continues at coordinate 9,123 of NW_023331012.1, forward strand.
TGGTTAAGGGTTAGGGTTAAGGCTTAGGGTTAGGGTTAGGGGTTAGGGGTTCGGGTTCGGGTTAGGGTTAGGGGTTAGGGGTTAGGTTTAGGATTAGGGTTAGGTGTTAGGGGTTAGGGTTAGGGTTAGGGTTACAGTTAGGGTTAGGAGTTAGGGTAAGGGTTTGGGTTAGGGTTAGGGTTAGGGTTAGGGTACGGCTTAGGGATAGGGTTAGGGTTAAGGTACATGTTTGGGTTAGGGTTAGGGTACTGCTAGGGTTAGGGTTAGGGTTAGGTTTAGTTTATGGGTTAGGGTTAGGGTTAGTTTACGTGTTAGGGATATGGTTAGGGTGAGGGTTAGGGTTAGTTTAGGATTAGGGTTAGGGTTAGGTTTAGAGATAGGGTTAGGGTTATGATTAGTTACGGTTAGGTTTAGGGGTAGTTTTAATGTTTGGGTACGGTTTATGGGTAGAATTAGGGCAGGGTACGGTATAGGGTTAGGGTATTGGTTAGGGTTAGTTTTAGGGTTAGGATTAGGGTACGGGTTAGGGTTAGTGTTAGGGTACCATTTAGGGTTAGTGTACAGGTTAGCGTTAGGGTTGGGGTTAGCGTAAGGTTTAGGGCACAGGTTAGAATTAGGGGTAGGGTATTGTTTGGGTTAGGGTCAGGGTTAGATTTAGGTTATGTGTTAGAGTTAGGGTACGGGTTAGGGTTAGGATACGGGTTAGGGTTAGTGTACGGTTAGGGTTGGGGTTAGGGTATGGTTTAGGGTTAGGGTACAGGTTAGGGTTAGGGTACGAGTTACGGTTAGGCTTCAGTTAGGGTTAGGGTTAGGGTAAGGGTTAGGGTTAGGTTTAGGGTTAATTGTTGAGGTTCAGGGTAAATAAATAGCGTTAGTGGTTAGGGGTTAGGGGTAGTGTTAGGGTTAGGGTTAGGGTTAAGGTTTGGGGTTACGGTTAGGGGTTAGGGTTAGGGTTTGGGTTAGGGTTAAGGGTAGGGTTAAGGAATAGGGTTAGGGTTAGGTTTAGGGGTTATGGGTTAGGGGTTAGGGTTAGGGTTGGGGGTTAGGGGTTAGGGTTAGGGTTACGGTTAGGTTTAGGAATTAGGTTACGGGTTAGTGTATGGGTTAGGTTTCAGGTTAGGTTTAGGGTTAAGGTTAGGGTTAGTGTTAGGGTTATGTTTAGGAGTTAGGATTAGGTTTAGGGTTAGGGGTTAGGTTTAGGGTTATGTTAAGGTTTAGGGTTAGGGTTAGGGTTAGGGTACGTGTTACGGTTACGTTTAGGGAACAGGTTAAGGTTAGGGTTAGGGTACTGGTTTGTGTATGGGTTAGGGTACAGGTTAGGGCTAGGGTACAGGTTAAGGATTAAGGGTAGGGTTAAGGGTAGGGTTAAGTATTAGGGTTAGGGTTAGGAGTTAGAGGTTATGGTTAGGGTTAGGGTTTAGGGCTTAGGGTTAGGGTTACGGTTAGGGTTAGGAATTAGGTTTAGGGTTTGGGTTAGGGTTAGGTTTAGGGTTAGTATTAAGGGTTAGGGTTAAGGATTAGGGTTAGGGTTTGGGGTTAGGGTTTGGGTTAGGTTTAGGGTTAGTGTTAAGGGTTAGGGTTAAGGATTAGGGTTAGGGTTTGGGGTTAGGGTTTGGGTTAGGGTTAGTTTTAGGGTTAGGGTTAGGGTGAGTTTAGGGTTAAGGTTATGGTTAGGGTACGGGTTTGTGTTAGGGTGTCGGTAAGATTAGGGTTATGGTACGTGTTAGGGTTAGGGTATGGGTTTGGTATGGGTTAAGGTTATTGTTAGGGTTAGGGTATGGGTATGGGTTAGGGTTAGGGTTAGGGTACAGGATCGGGTTAGGGTTAGGATACGAGTTAGGGTTAGGTTTAGGGATTGGGTTAGGGTTAGGGTTAGGGTACGGGTTAGGGTTAGGTTTAGGGTATGGGTTAGTGTATGGGTTAGGTTACAGGTTAGGTTTATGGTTAGGTTTAGGGTTAAGGTTAGGGTTAGTGTTAGGGTTATGTTTAGGGTTAGGGTAAGGATGAGGAGTTAGGGTTAGGTTTAGGGTTAGGGGTTAGGTTTAGGGTTATGTTAAAGTTTAGGGTTAGTGTTAGGGTTAGGGTACGGGTTACGGTTAGAGTACGGGTTACGTTTATGGTTAGGGAACAGGTTAGGGAATGGGTTAGGGTACTGGTTAGTGTACGGGTTAGGGCTACTGTACTGGTTAGGGTTAGGGTACGGGTATGGGTTAGTGTAAGGGTTAGGGTTAGTGTACGGGTTAGGGTTAGGGTTAGGGTATGGTTTAGGGTTAGGGTATGGGTTAGGGTTAGGGTATGGGTTACGGTTAGGGTTCGGTTAGTGTTAGGGTTAGGGTAATTGTTAGGGTTACGTTTAGGGTTAAGTGTTGAGGTTCAGTGTAATTAAATAGCGTTAGGGGTTAGGGGTTAGGGGTAGTGTTAGGGTTAGGGTTAAGGTTTGGGGTTATGGTTAGGGTTAGGGGTTAGGGTTAGGGTTTGGGTTAGGGTTAGGGTTAAGGGTAGGGTTAAGGAATAGAGTTAGGGTTAGGGTTAGGGGTTAGGGGTTTGGGTTAGGGTTAGGTGTTAGGTTTTAGGCTAGGGTTAGGGTTAGGGTTAAGGGTTTGGGTTAAGATTTAGGGTTAGGGTTAGGTTTATGGGTTATTGGTTAGGGATTAGGGTTAGGTTTGGGGGTTCAGGGTTAGGGTTAGGATTACGGTTAGGGTTAGAAATTAGGTTTAGGGTTTGGGTTAGTTTAGGGTTAGGGTTAGTGTTAAGGGTTAGGGTTAAGGGTTAGGGTTAGGGTTAAGGGTTAGGTTTTGGGTTAGGGTTTGGGTTAGGTTTAGGGTTAGGAGTTAGGGTTAGGGTTAGGGTTAGGGTTATGTTATGTTAGGGTAAGGGTTAGGGTTAGGGTGCGGGTTACGGTTAGATTATGGTTACGGTTATGTTTAGGGAACGGGTTAGGGTTAGGGTTAGGGTACTGGTTTGTGTATGTGTTTGGGTACGGGTTAGGGCTAGGCTTAGGGTTAGGGTTATGTTTAGGGTTAGGGTAAGGGTGAGGGGTTAGGGTTAGGTTTAGGGTTATGTTAAGTTTTAGGGTTTGGGTTAGGGTTAGGGTACGGGTTACTGTTAGAGTATGGGTTACGGTTACGTTTAGGGAACAGGTTAGGGTTAGGGTTAGGGTACTGGTTTGTGTATGGGTTTGGGTATGGGTTAGGGCTAGGGTACGGGTACGGGTTAGGGTTAAGGGTAGGGTTAAGGATTAGGTTAGGGTTAGGGTTAGGGTTAGGGGTTAGGGGTTTGGGTTAGGTATAGAGGTTAGGTTTTGTGTTAGGGTTACGCTTAGGGTTAGGGTTAAGGGTTAGGGTTAGGATTAGGGGTTATGGGTTATGGGTTAGGGGTTAGGGTTAGGGTTTAGAGCTTAGGGTTATGGTTATGGTTAGGGTTAGGAATTAGGTTTAGGGTTTGGGTAGGGTAAGGGTTAGGGTTAGCGTTAGTGTTAAGGGTTAGGGTTAAGGGTTAGGATTAGGGTTAGGGGTTAGGGTATGGGTTACGGTTAGAGTATGGGTTACGGTTACGGTTAGGGAACGGGTTAGGGTTAGGGTACGGGTACTGGTTAGGGTTAGGGTACGGAATAGGGTTAGTGTAAGGGTTAAGGTTAGGGATAGTGTACGGGATAGGGTTAGGGTTAAGGTACGGGTTTGGGTGCGTGTTAGGGTACAGGTTAGGGTTAGGTTTAGGGTACAGATTAGAGTTAGGGTACAGGTTAGGGTTCGGTTTATGTTATGGTGAGTGTTAGCGTTAGGGTACGGTTTAGTGTATGGGTTAGGTTTCAGGTTAGGTTTAGGTTTAGGTTTAGAGTTAGGGGTTAGGGTTAGTGTTAGTGTTAGTGTTAGTTTTCGGGTTAGGGTTAGGTTAGGGGTTAGGGTTAGGTTTAGGGGGTAGTGTTAGTGTTAGTGTTAAGGTTAGGGGTTAAGGTTAGGGTTAGGGTTTGGGTTAGTGTTAGGATTAGGGTTAGGGTTAGGGTTAAGGGTTAGGGTTAAGGGTTAGGGTTAGGTTTAGGGTTAGTGGTTAGGGGTTCCGGTTAGGGTTAGGATTAGGGGTAGCGATTAAGGTTAGGGTTAAGGGTTAGGGTTTGTTTTTGGTTTAGGTTTAGGGTTAGGGGTTAGGTTTTAGGGTTAGGGTTACATGTTAGGGTTAGGGTTAGGGTTAGGAGTTAGGATTAGGGTTATGGTTAGGTACGTGTTAGTGTTAGGGTTAGGATACGGGTTAGGGTACGGGTTAGGGTACGGGTTAGTGTTAGAGTAATGGTTAGGGTTAGGGTTGTGGACGGGTTAGTGTACGGGTTAGGGTGTGGGCTTAGGTTTAGGGTACGGGTTAGGGTATGGGTTAGGGTTGAGGTACAGGTTAGTGTTAGGGTACCTGTTAGGGTTAGAGTACGGTTAGGGTTAGTGTACGGGTTAAGTTTAGGGTTAGTGTTCAGGTTAGGGTTAGGGATAGGGGTTAGGGTTAGGGTTAGGGTTATGGTTAGAGTTAGGGTTAGGGTTAAGTGGTAGGGTTAAGAGTTAGGTTTAGGATAGGTTTAGTGTTAGGGTTAGGGGTTAGGGTTAGGGATTTGATTTGATTCGATTCTTTTCGATTCGATTCGATTCAATTCTTTTCGATTTGAATTGATTCGATGCAATTCTTTCAATTCGATTCTTATCGATTCGATTCTTTTCAATTCGATAGATTCTTTTCTATTTGATTCAATTTGATTCGATTCGATTCGAGTCTTTTTGATTCGATTTGTTTCGATTTGATTCTTTTCAGTTCGATTCGATTGAAATCTTTTTGATGTGATTCAATTCGATTCTTTATGAATCGATTTGATTCTTTTCAATTCGACTCGATTTTTTTCTATTCGATTCGATTCTTTTCCATTCGATTTGATTCGATTCTTTTCGATACGATTCGATTCTATTCTTTTCGATTCGATTCTCTTCGATTCTATTCTATTCTTTTTGATTCGATTCGATTTTTTCAATTCGATTCGATTCCTTTAGATTCGATTCAATTCGATTCAAATCTTTCGTTTCGATTCGATTCTTTTCATTTTGATTCTATCTTTTTCGATTAGATTCGATTCTTTTCGATTTGATTCAATTTGATTCGAATCTTTTCGAATCGATTCTATTCTTTTCGATTCGATTCGATTCGATTCTTTTCGATTTGATTCGATTCTTTCGATTCGATTCAAATCTTTTTTTTAAGTTTTTTTTTAAAATTTTTTTATGATTTACTTATGATAGTCACAGAGAGAGAGAGAGAGAGAGGCAGAGACATAGGCAGAGGGAGAAGCAGGCTCCATGCACCGGGAGCCTGACGTGGGATTCGATCCCAGGTCTCTAGGATCGCGCCCTGGTCCAAAGGCAGGCGCTAAACCGCTGTGCCACCCAGGGATCCCACGATTCAATTCTTTTTGATTCAATTCGATTCGATTTGATTCGATACTTTTCGATTCGATTCTTTTCGATTCGATTCAATTCTTTTCGATTTGATCGATTCTTTTCAATTCGATTCGATTCGATTTGATTCAATTTGATTCTTTTCGATTCGATTCGATTATTTTTTATTTGACTCAACTCAATGGTTTGATTCGATTATTTTTTATTCGATTTGATTCGATTCGATTATTTTCGATTCAATTCGATTGTATTCGAATATTTTCGATTCGATTCGATTGCATTAGATTCGATTATTTTTTATTCAATTCAATACGATTATTTTGATTTGATTCGATTCATTGTGGTTCGATTCAAATATTTTCGATTCGAATCGATTTTTTTCGATTCGATTCTTTTTTATTCGATTCGATTATTTTCAATTCGATTCGATTTGATGCGAATCGGTTATTTTCGATTCAATTCGATTCGATTCGATTATTTTCAATTTGATTAGATTATTTTCGATTCGAATCAATTCGATTATTTTCGATTGGAATCTTTTCAATTCAATTGGATTATTTTCGATTCGATTCGATGCTATCGATTATTTTCGATTCAATTTGATTCGATGCAATTATTTTCGATTCAATGCAAATCAATTTGATTATTTTTGATTCGATTTGATTCGATTTGATTCGATTATTTTCAATTCGATTCAATTCTTTTTGATTCGATTCTTTTCGATTCGATTCGATTATTTTCTATTCAATTTGGTTCGATTCGAATCGATTATTTTCAATTCAATTCGATGTGATTCGGTTCGATTATTTTCGATTTGATTCAATTATTTTTGATTCAATTCGATTCGATTCAATTCGATTATTTTCGATTCGATTTGATTCGATTATTTTCAAATCAATTCGGTTCGATTCGATTCGATTATTTTAGATTCAATTAGGTTCGATTCGGTTCGATTATTTTCGATTTGATTCGATTGGATTAGTTTAGATTATTTTCGATTCGATTCGATTCTTTTCAATTCATTTCGATTATTTCCGATTCTATTCAATGCGAATTGATTATTTTCGATTCAATTACATTCGATTCGATTCGATAATTTTCGATTCGATTCGATTCTTTTCAATTCGATTCAATTCTTTTCGATTCGATTCAATATTTATGATTCAAATGACTCAATTCTTTTCGATTCGATTATTTTTTATTCGATTCAGTTATTTTCGATTTGATTATTTTCAATTCGATTCGATTCGATTATTTTCGATTCGATTCGATGTGAATCGATTATTTTCTAATCGATTCGTTTTAATTCGATTCGATTCGATTATTTTTGATTCGATTCGATTCGATTATTTTCGATTCGGTTCGATTATTTTCGATTTAATTCTTTTCGATTCGTTTCGATTATTTTCCATTCGAATCGATTCGATTATTTTCGATTCGATTATTTTCAATTCGATTCGATTATTTTCAATTCGATTTGATTATTTTCGATTCAATTCAATTCTATTATTTTCTATTCAATTCGATTTGATATGAATCGATATTTTGATTCGATTCGATTCGATTCGATTATTTTCGATTCGATTTGGTTCGATTATTTTTGATTCAATTCGATTTGGTTCGATTATTTTCGATTCAATTCGATTCTTTTCAATTCTATTCGATTCTTTTGGTTTCCATTTATTTGATTGTTTTCGATTCTATTGATTTGATTCGATTATTTTCGATTCGATTCTCTTCTATTCCATTCTTTTCGATTCGATTCGATTCTATTCGATTCGATTTGATGATTCGATTAGATTATTATCAATTCGATTTGATTCGATTCTTTTCGATTCGATTCGATTATTTTCGATTCATTTCGATTCAATTATTTTTGATTCAATTCGATTCTCTTCGATTCCATTCTTTTCGATTTGAATCCATTCGATTATTTTCGATTCGATTCTTTTATATTCGATTCCATTATTTTCGATTCGATTCGATTATTTTTTATTCAATTCGATTCAATTATTTTCGATTTGATTCAATTTGATGCGAATCGATTATTTTCGATTCGATTCGATTATTTTCAATTCGAATCGATTCGATTCTTTTCGATTGGATTCTTTTTGATTCGATTGGATTCTTTTCGATTCGATTGGATTATTTTCAATTCAATTTGATTGGATTATTTTCAATTCGATTCGATGTGAATCGATTATTTTCGATTCAATTCGATTTGATGCGATTATTTTCGATTCGATTTGATTATTTTCGATTCGATTCGATTTGAATCGATTCGATTAGTTTCGATTTGACTCGATTACTTTCGATTCAATTCAATTCAATTTGATTATTTTCGATTCGATTTGATTGGATTGGATTCAATTATTTTCAATTCGATCTGATTATTTTTCATTCGATCGATTCTTCTCAATTCGATTCGATTATTTTCAATTCGATTCGATTCGCTTATTTTCGATTCAATTCGGTTCGATTCGATTCAATTATTTTCAATTCAATTCGATCGATTTGGTTCAATTATTTTTTATTTGATTCGATTCGATTCGATTATTTTCGATTCGATAAGATTACTTTTGATTCGATTATTTTCGATTCGATTTCATTATTTTCAATTCAATTCAACTCGATTATTTTCGATTCGATTCAATGCAAATCGATTATTTTTGATTAGATTCGATTCAATTTTTTTCGATTCGATTCGATTATTTTCAATTCGATTCAATTTGATTATTTTCATTTCGATTCAGTTCGATTTAATTCTATTATTTTCGATTCGATTTGTTTCATATCGATTCGAATCGTTTTGATTCAATTCGATTATTTTCGATTTGAATCAATTCTTTTCTTTTCAATTCGATTCTTTTCGATTCGGTTTGATATTTTTGATTTGAATCAACTCGATTCTTTTTGATTCGAGTATATAAGATTCAATTCGATTCTTTTCGATTCAATTCGATTCGATTCAATACGATTCTTTTCGATTGTATTTGATTCGATTCTTTTCGATTCTATTCGATTCGATTCTTTTCGATTCAATTCGATATGATTCGATTCTTTTCAATTCCATTCGATACGATTCGATTCTTTTCGATTCGATTCGATTCTTTTCATTTTGATTCGATTCGTTTCGATGCTATTCAATTCGATTCTTTTCGATTCAATTCGATTCATTTCGATGCTATTCAATTTGATTCTTTTCAATTTGATTCGATTCTTTTCAATTTGATTTGATTCTTTTCGATGGATTCGATTCGATTCTTTTCTATTCGATTCGATACAATTTGATTCTTTTAGATTCGATTTGATTTGATTTTTTTGGGTTCTGTTCGATTTGATTCTTTTCAATTCAATTTGATATGATTCAATTATTTTCGATTCAATACCATTCAATTTTTTTCGATTTGATTCGATTCCTTTCTTTTCGTTTCGATTCGATTCTTTTCGATTCGATTTGTTTCAATTCGATTCGATTATGTTCGATTGGATTCTTTTTGATTCAATTCAATTCGATACGATTCTTTTCGATTTGATTCGATTCATTTTGATTCGATTCGATTCTTTTCGATTCAATTAAATACGATTCTATTCTTTTTGATTCAATTCAATTTGATTCTTTTCGATTCGATACGATTCGATTCGATTCTTTTTGATTTGATTCCATTCAATTCGATCTTTTCGATCTATTCTATTCGATTTTTTTCATTTAGATTCGATTCTTTTTGATTCGATTCGATTCGAATATTTTCGTTTCGATTAGATTCTCTACAATTCGATTCTTTGAATTCGATTCTTTTTGATTTGATTCAATTTGATTCTTTTCGATTCGATTCGATTCGATTCTTTTCAATTCGAATCGATTCAATACAATTCGATTACTTTTGATTCGATGAAATTTTATTCGATTTTTTCGAATCGATTTGATTCGATTATTTTCGATTCGACTCGATTTGATTCGATTCGATTATTGATTCCATTCAATTTCAATTATTCTCGATTCAATTCGATTTGATTCGATTATTTTTTATTCAATTCGATTCAATTATTTTCTATTCGATGTGATTCAATTCTATTTGATTCTTTTCGATTCAATCAATTCGATTTGATTCTTTTCAATTTGAATCGAATCTTTTCGATTTGATTGCATTCGATTCAATTCTTTTCGATTCGATTCAATTCTTTTCGATTCGATTCGATTCTTTTCAATACAATTCTATTCTTTTTGATTCGATTCGATTTGATTCTTTTCGATTTGATACGATTCGATTCTTTTTGATTCAATTCAATTCAGTTTGATTATTTTCAATTCGATCTTTTCCATTTGATTCGATTCTTTCTGTTTCGATTCGATTCTTTTCGATTCGTTGCTTTTCGATTCAATTCGATTCTTTTCAATTCAATTCGATTCGATTCTTTTCGTTTCGATTTGATTCTTTTCTATTTTATTTGATTCGATTCATTTCAATTAGATTCGATACTGTTCGATTCGATTCTTTTCGATTCAATTCAATTGTAATCGATTCGATTCTTTTCGATTCAATTTGATTTGATTCGATACGATTCTTTTCGATTCGATTCTTTTTGGTTCTGTTCGATTCGATTCTTTTCGATTAACTTTGATTCGATTCTTTTCGATTCGATTCGATTCTTTTCGATTTGATATGATTCGATTCGTTTCGATTTTTTTCAATTCTTTTCGATTCGAATCTATTTGATTCTTTTTGATTCAATTCGATTTGATTGATTCTTTTCGATTCGATTCGATTCCATTCCATTCAATTCGATTCTTTTCGATTCAATTCGATTCTTTTCAATTCGATATGATTCGATTCAATTCTTTTCGACTCGATTCAATTCAATTTGATTCTTTTCCATTCGACTTTTTCGATTCGATTCTTTTCAATTTGATTCTTTTTGATTCGATTCAATTCGACTCTTGTCATTTCGATACGATTCTTTTTGATTCGATTCGATTCTTTTCATTTCGATTAGATTCTCTTCGATTCAATTCTTTCCGATTCGATTCTTTTCGATTCGATTCGATCCGATTCGATTCTTTTTGATTCGATACGATTCAATTTGATTCTTATCACTTCGATTCGATTTGTTTCGATTCTTTTCAATTCAAATCGATTCAACACGATTCGATTAGATTATTTTTGATTCGATGCAATTTGATTCGATTTTTTTCGAATCGATTTGATTGGATTCAATTATTTTCGATTCGACTCGATTTGATTCGATTCAATTATCAATTCAATTCAATTCTAATTATTTTTGATTCGATTCGATTCGATTATTTTTTATTCAATTCGATTGTTATTTTTGATTCGATGTGATTCGATTCGATTCGATTCTTTTCGATTCAATCAATTCGATTTGATTCTTTTCAATTCGATTCGATTCGATTCTTTTCGTTTTGATTGCATTCGATTCAATTCTTTTCGATTCGATTCGATTCTTTTCGATGCAATTCGATTCTTTTCAATACAATTCTATTCTTTTCGATTCGATTCGATTTGATTCTTTTCGGTTCGATATGAATCGATTTGATTCTTTTCGATTTGATTCAATTCAATTTGATTCTTTTCAATTCTTTCTTTTTGATTCAATTCGATTCTTTTCGATTCGATTCAATTTGATTCTTTTCGTTTCGATTAGATTCTCTTCGATTCGATTCTTTTCAATTCAATTCTCTTCGATTATATTTGATTCTTTTTGATTCGATTCAATAATATTCTTTTCGATTCGATTCGATAAGATTCTTTTCATTCGAATCATTTCTGTTCTATTCTATTCTATTCTATTCTATTCTATTCTATTCTTTTCAATTCGATTCTTTTCGTTTCGATTTGATTCTTTTCGATTGGATTCTTTTCGATTTGATTTGATTCGACCATTTGGATTCGATTTGTTACATTTTGAATCGATTCTTTTCGATTCAATTCGATTCTTTTTGATCCAATTGGATTCGTTTAATTTTTTTATTTTTTGTTTAGATAATTTTTGATTCGATTCGATTCTTTTCGCCTAGCTTCGATTCATTTCTACTCGATTCGATTCATATCGATTCTTTTTTATTCGATTCTATTCGATTCTTTTCGATTCGGTTCGATTCTTTTTTATTTGATTTGATACGATTTGATTCGATTATTTTTAATTCGATTCGATTTATTTCGATTGTTTTTGAATCTATTTGATTTGATTCGATTATTTTCAATTGACTCGATTTGATGTGATTCGATTCGATTATCAATTCGATTCAATTCCAATTATATTCGATTCGATTCGATTCGATTATTTTTTATTCAATTCGATTCAATTATTTTCGATTCGGTGCAATTCAATTCAATTCTTTTCGTTTCAATTCAATTCGATTTGATTCTTTTCAATTCGAATTGATTCAATTCTTTTCGATTCGATCTCATTCGATTCTTTTCGAATCGATTCATTTCGATTCTTTCTGATTCGATTCGATTCGATTCTTTTTGATTCGATTCGATTCTTTTCGATTCTTTTTGAGTCGATTTGATTCGATTCTTTTTGTTTTGATGCGATTCTTTTCGATTCGATTCTTTTCGATTCTATTCATTTCGATTCTTTGCGATTCATTTCAATACGATTTGGTTCTTTTCAATTAGATTCTATACGATTCTATTCTTTTCGATCCGATTCGATTCTTTTCGATTCAATTTGATTAGATTCGATTCTTTTTGATTCGAATCGATTCAATTCGATTCGATTCGATCTTTCCTATTCGATTTGATTCTTTTCGCTTCGCTTCGATACATTTCATTTCGATTCTTTTTGATTCAATTCGATTATTTTCAATTCGATTCGATTCAATTCTTTTTGTTTCGATTCGATTCTTTTCTATTTTATTTGAATCGATTCTTTTCAATTCGATTCGATTCGATTATTTTCCTTTCGATTTGATTCTTTTCTATTTTATTTGATTCGATTCATTTCAATTAGATTCGATACTGTTTGATTCGATTATTTTCCATTCAATTCGATTGGAATCGATTCGATACGATTCTTCTCAATTCAATTCGATTTGATTCTTTTTGGTTCTGTTCAATTCGATTCTTTTCGATTCAGTTCGATTCGATTCTTTTCCAGTCGATATGATTCAATTCGTTTCGATTTTTTCGATTCGTTTCAATTTGAATCTATTCGATTCTTTTCAATTCAATTCGATTCGATTGATTCTTTTCGATTCAATTCGATTCAATTCCATTCGATTCGATTCTTTTCGATTCGATTCAATTCGATTCTTTTCTATTCGATACGATTTGACTCAATTCTTTTCGATTCGATTCAACTCAACTCGATTCTTTTCGATTCGATTTTTTCAATTCGATTCTTTTCTATTCGATTCGATTCGATTCGATTCTTTTCGTTTCAATTAGATTCTTTTCGATTTTATTTGATTCGATTCTTTTCAATTTGATTGGGTACTGTTCGATTAGATTCTTTTCAATTCAATTCCATTGGAATCGATTCTTTTCGATTCAATTCGATTCGATTCGATTCTTTTCAGTTCTATTTGATTCAATTCTTTTCAATTCAATTCAATATGATTCGATTCTTTTTGATTCCATTCGATACGATTTGATTCTTTTTGATTCGATTAGATTTGATTCTTTTCGTTTTGATTCGATTCGTTTCGATGCTATTCAATTCGATTCTTTTCGATTCGATTTGATTCTTTTCGATTTGATTAGATTTGATTTTTTTCTATTCATTTCGATTCTTTTCGATGCTATTCGATTAGATTCTTTTTGATTCGATTCGATACGATTTGATTCTTTTCGATTCGATTCGATTCGATTCCATGCTTTTCAGTTCTATTCGATTTGATTCTTTTCAATTCAATTAGATATGATTTGATTCTTTTCGATTCAATTCGATACCCTTCGATTCTTTTCGATTCAATTCAATTCGATTCGATTTGATTGTTTACGATTTGATTCGATATAATTGGATTCTTTTCGTTTCGATTCGATTCTTTTCGATTCGATTCATTTCGATTTGATTCAATTCGATTCTTTGGATTCGATTCGATACTGTTCGATTTGATTTAATTCTTTTGGATTCAATTCGATTGGTTTCGATTCTTTTCAATTCGATTCAAATCTTTTCACTTTGCTTAGATTAGATTCTACTCTTTTCATTTCAAATCGATCGATTCTTTTTGATTCGATCTATTCGATTATTTTGATTCGGTTCGATTTGATTCAATTCTTTTCGATTTGATTCGATTCTTTTCCATTCGATCTGATTAGATTCGTTTCAAATTTTTTCAATTCGATTCGATTTGAATCTATTTGATTCTTTTCGATTCAATTCAATTCTTTTCCATTCAATTAAATTCTATTCGATTCCATTCGATTTGATTCTTTTCGGTTCGATTCGATTCTTTTTGATTCGATTCAATTCGATTGAATTCTTTTCGATTCGATTCAATTCGATTGAATTCTTTTCGATTCGATTCGATTCGATTCTTTTCGATGCTATTCAATTTGATTCTTTTCTTTTTTTTCAATTTGATTCTTTTCGATTCGATTCGATTTGATACGATTCGATTCTTTTCGATTTGATTCTTTTCAATTCAATTAGATATGATTCGATTCTTTTCGATTCAATTCGATACCATTCGATTCTTTTCGATTTGATTCAATTTGATTCTTTTCGATTCGATTCGATTTGATTGTTTATGATTTGATTCGATACAATTGGATTCTTTTCGTTTCGATTCGATTCTTTTTGATTCGATTCTTTTTTATTTGATTCGATTCTTTGCATTCGATTCTTTGCATTCGATTCTATACTGTTTGATTCGATTCAATTCTTTTGGATTCAGTTCGATTCATTTCAATTCTTTTCGATTCGATTCGAATCTTTTCACTTCGCTTCGATTTGATTCTACTCTATTCATTTCAAATCGATTCGATTCTTTTTGATTCGATCTATTTGATTATTTTTGATTCGGTTCGATTCAATTCAATTCTTTTCTATTTGATTTGATTCTATTCCATTCGATCTGATTAGATTCGTTTCAAATTTTTTCAATTCGATTCGATTCGAATCTATTCAATTCTTTTCGATTCAATTCGATTCAAATTCCTTTCTTTTCGAATCGATTTGACTTGATTCGATTCTTTTTGATTCCATTCGAATCTATTTTTTCAATTCAATTCGATTCGATTATATTCGATTCGATTCAATTCGATTTGAAGCTATTCATCTAGATTCTTTTCAATTCGATTCTTTTCGATTTGATTCGATTCGGTTCTTTTCGATTCGAATCGATTCTTTTCGATTCGATTCTATTCTTTAAGGTTCAATTCCATTTTTTTGATTCAATTCGATTCTCTTCGATTCGATTTGAGTCGATTCTTTTAGATTCGAATCGACAGTTTTCTATTTTCGATTCCTTTCGATTCGATTCGATTCTTTTAGATTCGATTCGATTCTTTTAGATTCGATTCTTTTAGATTCGATTCAATTCCTTTCGATTCAATTCGATTTGATTCTTTTCCACTCAATTCTTTTCCATTTGATTCGATTCTTTTCCATTTGATTCGATATTTTCGATTCGATTCGATTCTTTTTTATTAGATTTTTTTATTCTTTTCTATTCAATTCGATTCGATTCTATTCGATTTGATTCTTTTCAATTTGATTTGATTCTTTTCTATTCGATATGATTCAATTTGATCCTTTTCGATTTGATTTGATTCTTTTCGATTCGATTTTTTTATTTCGATTTGATAGTTTTTGATTCGTTTCTTTTTGATTTGATTCGATTCGAATCTTATGATTCGAGTCTTTTCAATTCGAATTGCTTTCTTTTCAAAACGATTTGATTCAATTCTTTTTATTTGATTCGATTCTTTTCGATTCGATTCGATTTGATTTTTTTCGATGCGATTCAATTCGGTTCAATTTTTTTCGATTTGATTCAATAGTTTTTGATTCGTTTCTTTTCGATTTGATTCGATTTGAATCTTTCGATTCGATTCAATTCTTTTCGATTCGATTCAATTCTTTTCGATTCGATTCGATTCTTTACACTTCCATTCGATTTGATTCTTTTATTCCGTGTGATTTGATTCGATTTTTTTCGAATCGCGTCGATTCGATTCTTTTCAATTCGAGTCTTTTCAATTCAAATTCCTTTCTTTTCTAATGGATTTGATTTGATTCGATTTGATTCTTATCTATTCGATTCAATTCGAATCTTTCTATTCGAGTCTTTTTGATTTGAATTCCTTTCTTTTCGAATCGATTCGATTCCATTCTTTTGGATTTGATTCCATTCTTTTCGATTCGACTCTTCAATTCGATTATTTTGGATTCGATTCTTTTCTATTTGATTCGATTCTTTTCGATTCGATTATGTTCGATTCTTTTTGATTCAATTCGATTCGATTCTTTTCGATTCGATTCGATTCTCTTCGATTCGATTTTTTCTATTCTTTTCAATTCGATTCGATTTGATTATTTTCGATTCGATTCGATACATTTTGATTCTTTTTTTCTAAATGATTCGATTCTTTTCGATTCCACTCCTTTCGACTCAATTCATTTGGATTCGATTCTTTTCGATTCGATTAGATACGATTCTTTTTGATTCCATTCAATTCGATTCGAAACTCTTCGATTAAATTCTTTTCAATTTGATTTGATTCGATTGTTTTCGGTTCGATTCGATTTAATTCTTTTTTATTCGATTCGATTCTTTTCGATTCGATTTGATTTTTTTCTATTCGTTTTTTATTTGATTTGTTTCAATTATTTTCGATTCGATTCGATTCTTTTCCATTCAATTCGACTCTTTGATTCGTTTCGAATCAATTCGATCCCTTTCGATTCGATTCGATTTGATTTATTTCGATTCGATACGATTTTTTTCATTTCGATATGATAGTTTTTGATTCGTTTCCTTTCAATTCGATTCGATTCGATTGTTTTCGGTTCGATTCAATTTAATTCTTTTTGATTTGATTCGATTCTTTTCCATTCAATTCAATATTTTCAATACAATTTTTTATTAGATTTTTTCTTTTCGATTCGATTCGATTCTTTTCGATTTGATTTGATTCTTTTCTATTCGATACGATTCGATTCAATCCTTTTCGATTCGATTCGATTCGATTCGATTTTTTTCGTTTTGATTCGATAGTTTTTGATTCGTTTCTTTTTTATTTGATTCGATTTGAATCTTACGATTCGAGTTTTTTCGATTCGAATTCCTTTTCCAAATGATTTGATTCGATTCGATTCTTTTCGATTCGATTCCATTGGATTTTTTTTGGATGCGATTCAATTCGATTCGATTTTTTTCAATTTGATTCGATTGTTTTCGATTCATTTCTTTTCAATTTGATTCGATTCGAATCAAATGTGTCGACTCGATTCTTTTCGATTTGATTCGATTCGATTCTTTTTGATTCGATTCTTTTCGATTCGATTCGATTCTTTACACTTCCATTCGATTCGATTCTTTTGATTCCATGCGATTCGATTCGATTTTTTTCGAATCGATTCGATTTGATTCTTTTCGATTCGAGTCTTTTCGATTCGAATTCCTTTCTTTTCGAATCGATTTGATTCCTTTCTTTTCGATCCGATTCAGTTTGAATCTATTCGATTAGATTCCTTTCAATTCGATTCTTTTCTATTTGAATCAATTCGGTTCTTTTTGATTCGATTCTTTTCAGTTCAAATCGATTTTTGTGATTTGATTCAATTCTTTTTCATTCGATTTGTTTCGATTCTTTTAGATTGGATTTGATTTGATTCCATTCTTTTTTATTTGATTTGATTTGATTCTTTTCGATTTGAATCATTTGGATTAGGTTCTTTTTGATTCAATTCGCTTCAATTCTTTCGATTTGATTCGGTTCGATTCTTTTTGAATCGAATCAATTCAATTCGATACTTTTCGATTCGATTTGATACTTTTTTATTTGACTTTTTTAAATTCTTTTCGATTCGATTCGATTCGATTCGATTTCGATTCGATTCGTTTCTTTTATATTCGATTTGATTCGATTCGATCCTTTTCGATTCAATTCCATTCTTTTCGATTCGATTCGACTCGATTTGAATCTATTCTATTCGATTCTTTACAATTCTATTCTTTTCTATTTGATTCGATTCAGTTCTTTTCAATTCGATTCTATTTGATTCTTTTCGATTCGAATTCCATTCTTTTCAAATCGATTTGATTCAATTCGATTCTTTTCTATTCGATTCGATATGATCTTTTCAATTCGATTCGATTCGATTCAATTCTTTTAGATTAGATTTGATTCGTTTTTTTCAATTCGATTCGATACTTTTCGATTCAATTCTTTTCGTTTCGAGTCAATTCTTTTCGACTCGATTTGATTTGAATCTATTCGATTAGATTCCTTTCAATTAGATTCTTTTTGATTCAATTCATTTCTTTTCAATTTGATTTTTTCTATTTGATTCTTTTTTATTTGATTTGTTTCAATTATTTTCGATTCGATTCGATTCGATTCTTTTCAATTCGATTCGATTCGATCCTTTTTGTTTAGATTCGATTCGATTCGATTTTTTTGGTTTCGATACGATAGTTTTCGAATCGTTCTTTTCGATTCTATTCGATGCGATTCTTTTTGTTTCGATTCGATTCGAATCTTTTCGATTCGATCCGATTCTTTTCTATTTGATTTGATTCGATTCAATCCTTTTCGATTCAATTCGATTCTTTTCGATTCTATTCGATTCTTATATTCGAATCGATTCGATCTTTTTCGATTCGATTCGATTCTCTTCGATTCGATTCGATTTTTCCATTTCTCTTTGATAGTTTTCTATTCGTTTCTTTTCTATTCGATTCGATTCGATTCTTCTCGATTCGATTTGATTCGATTCGAATCTTTCTATTCGAGTGGTTTTGATTTGAATTCCTTTCTTTTTGAATTGATTCGATTCGATTCTTTTCGATTCGATTCAATTCTTTTTGATTCGATTCGATTCGATTCGATTATTTTCACTTCCATTCGATTCAATTCTTTTGATTCAGTGCGATTCGATTCGATTATTTTTGATTCCATTCGATTCGATTATTTTCGATTCGAGTCTTTTCAATTCAAATTCCTTTCTTTTCAAATCGATTTGATTTGATTCTTTTTGATTTGATTCGATTCGACTCTTTTTGATTCTATTTGATTCTTTTTGATTCGATTCAATTCTTTTCGAGTCGATTTGAATCAATTCGTTTTTTTTTCAAATCGATTCGATTCTTTTCGATTCGACTCTTTGATTCGATTCGATTCTTTATGATTCGAGTCTTTCGATTCGATCCTTTTCGATTCAATTCGATTCGATTCTTTTCGATTCGATTTGATTATTTTCGTTTCGGTTCGATTCGATTCTTTTCGATTCGATTCTTTTCTATTCTTTTCAATTCGATTCAATTCAATTATTTTCGATTCGACTCGATTCAATCGATTCGTTTTTTTGAATCGATTTGATTCTTTTCAATTCCATGCCTTTCGACTCGATTTATTTTGATTCGATTCTTTTCAATTCGATTAGATTCTATTCTTTTCGATTCAATTCGATTCGATTCTTTTCGATTCAATTCTTTCTGATTCATTTCGAATCGATTTGATCCTTTTCAATTCGATTCGATTAGATTTTTTTCGATTTGATATGACTTTTTACGTTTCGATATGATAGTTTCGATTCCTTTCTTTTCGATTCTATTCTTTTTGTTTCGATTAGATTTGATTCAAATCTTACTATTCGAGTCTTTTCGATTCGAATTCCTTTCTTTTAGAATTGATTCGATTAGATTCTTTTCGATTTCATTCGATTAGTTTCGATTCTTTTCAATTTGATTCGATTCAGTTGTTTTGATTCGATTCGATTTGATTATTTTTGTTTCGATTCGATTCTTTCCGATTCGATTCGATTCATTTCGATTGGATTTGATTCTTTTCGATTCAATTTGATTCGATTCTTTTCAATTCAATCCGATTCTTTTCTATTCGATTTGATTCAATTCGATCCTTTTCAATTCGATTCGATTCTTTTCGATTCAATTCGATTCTATTCTTTTCGATTCGATTTGATTCTTTTCGTTTCGGTTCGATTCGATTGTTTTCGATTCGATTCAATACTTTTCTATTCTTTTCAATTCGATTATTTTCGATTCGATTTGATTCAATCGATTCATTTTTTTCGAATCGATTCAATTCTTTTCAAATCCACGCCTTTCGACTCGATTTATTTTGATTCGATTCTTTTCAATTCGTTTAGATTCTATTCTTTTCGATTCTTTTTGATTCGTTTCTTTTCGATTCGATTCTTTTTGATTCATTTCGAATCGATTCGATCCTTTTCAATTCGATTCGATATGATTTTTTACGTTTCGATATGATAGTTTTCGATTCTTTTCTTTTAATTTCTATTCAATTCGATTCTTTTTGTTTCGATTCGATTTGATTCGAATCTTTCGATTCGAGTCTTTTCGATTCGAATTCTTTCTTTTAGAATTGATTCGATTAGATAATTTTCGATTTCATTCGATTAGTTTCAATTCTTTTCAATTTGATTCGATTCAGTTCTTTTTGATTCGATTCGATTTGATTATTTTCGTTTCGATTCGATTCTTTCCGATTCGATTCGATTCATTTCGATTGGATTTGATTCTTTTCGATTCAATTTGATTCGATTCTTTTTGATTCGATCCGATTCTTTTCTATTCGATTTGATTCGATTCGATCCTTTTCAATTCGATTCGATTCTTTTCGATTCGATTCTTTTCGATTTGATTTGATTTTTTTCTATTAGATTCGATTCTTTTCGATTAGATTCGATTCTTTTCTATTCAATTTGATTCGATTCAATCCTTTTCGATTCGATTCAATTCTTTTCGTTTTGATTTATTTTCTATTCGATACAATTAGATGCGATCCTTTTCTTTTCGATTCGATTCTCTTCGATTCGATTCAATTCTCTTCGATTCGATTTTTTTCATTTACATTCGATAGTTTTCTATTCCTTTCTTTTCTACTCGATTCAATTCGATTCTTTTTGATTCGATCTGATTCAATTCGAATCTTTCTATTCGAAAGTTTTTGATTTGAATTCCTTTCTTTTCGAATCGATTCAATTCGATTCCTTTCGATTTGATTCAATTTGATTCTTTTTGATTCGATTCGATTTGATTCGATTATTTTCACTTCCATTAGATTCGATTCTTTTGATTCGGTGCGATTTGATTCGATTTTTTTCGATTCGATTATTTTCAATTCGAACGTCTTTCTTTTCAAATCGGTATGATTCGATTCTTTTTTATTCGATTCCATTCGATTCTTTTCAATTCGTTTCGATTCTTTTTGATTTGATTCGATTCAATTCTTTTCGAGACTCTTTGATTCAGTTTATTCAAATCGTTTCGATTCTTTTCGATTCGACTCTTTGATTCGATTATTTTGAATTCGATTCTTTTCAATTCGATTTGATTCTTTTTGATTTGATTTGATTCTTTTCAATTCGATTTGATTCGATTATTTTGGATTAGATTCGATTCAATTCGATTCATTTCTTTCTAAACGATTCGATTCTTTTCCATTCCACTCCTTTGGACTCAATTCATTTGGATTCGAATATTTTTGATTCGATTAGATTCGA
Organism: Canis lupus familiaris; assembly: GCF_011100685.1. Classification (NCBI taxonomy): domain Eukaryota; kingdom Metazoa; phylum Chordata; class Mammalia; order Carnivora; family Canidae; genus Canis; species Canis lupus. Next base: position 30,233 of record NW_023331012.1, read on the forward strand.
TTCTTTTTGATTCATTCCGATTTGATTCTATTTAATTCATTTCTTTTTGATTCTATTCGAATGTTTTCGGTTCGATTAGATTCTTTTCGATTCAATTCGATTGGATTCGAATCTGTTCGATTCAATTGTTTTCAATTGGATTCGATTGGATTCGATTGTTTTCGATTCGATTTGATTCAATTCTTTTCAATTCGATTTGATTCTTTTTGATTCGATTCAATTTTTTTCTATTCGATTCTTTTTTATTTGATTTGTTTCGATTATTTTCTATTCGATTCGATTTGATTCTTTTCGATTCGATTCGATTCTTTTTGATTCGTTTTGAATTGATTAGATACTTTTCAATTCGATTCGATTCGATTTTTTTTAATTTGATATGATTTTTTTATTTTCGATATGATAGTTTTCGATTAGTTTCTTTTTGATTGTATTCGATACGATACTTTTTGTTTCAATTCGATTTGATTCTAATCTTTCGATTCGAGTCTTTTCGATTCGAATTCCTTTCTTTTAGAATCGATTCGATTCAATTCTTTTCGATTCGATTCAATTCAATTCGTTTTTTCTGAAGCAATTCAATTATTTTTGATTCTACTCCTTTCGATTAGATTTATTTGGATTCGATACTTTTCGATTCGATTAGATTCAATTATTTTCGATTCGATTCTATTCGATTCTATTTGATTCGTTTCTTTTTGATTCCATTCAAATCTTTTCGGTTCGATTAAATTCTTTTCGATTCAATTCGATTTGATTTGAAATACTTCGATTGAATTCTTTTCGATTCGATTATTTTCAAATCGATTCGATTCGATTTGATTATTTTCAATTCGATTCAATTCATTTCATTTCGATTCAATTTTTTCCATTCGTTTCCTTTTTATTTGATTTGTTTCAATTATTTTCTATTCGATTCGATTCTATTTTTTTAAACCACAGAATATATTTAATTTAAATTAAACATGAACTAAAATAATGTTCGGTCTTTATCAAGTACCAATTACATTGTTAAAAAAAAGAAAAGTACATTTCTTTCTACATTCTGGCAATCCAACAAGGCACAAGTCACGTCCAGTTTGCTGAGGTGACAGATCCAGCAGTCAACATCGATGATCATGGTTTTCAGGGGGTCGGGGAGGCACGACCATACTTCATACAAAACGATTCTGCAGCAATTGTGAAAGAGAGGAACCTCCTCCTAATCTATAAGAATGAGAGTCCAAGTAGCAGGAAGAAGGAGATTTGTATAATGAATGTATTTTATTAAATAGACAGTTAACATGTTCCTGTTTCTTCATTCCAGATTGCCTTTTGTGTCACCCAACTTGATGGCAGTGGCAAAGCTTCCTAACATGTCTCAGGGATAATACTCTTTTCATTATAGGTACTTTTTTCTTCTTCCTTCTTTTTAATTTTTTTGGCATGATATCCTTCCCAAGTAAAGAAAGCCAACTTCTTGAAGACACAGGTCATTCAGCTTAAAGTGTCACCCTGCACCTTCTCCTCGGGCTATGGGGAGGTACAAGCCAAAAGCTCAATCCAAAGGAGTGCGCATGCCTTGGAGGCAGCCGTCTGCTAGGCGCGAAACTGACAAGGCAGACACTTGGTTCTCACTTCGCTACTGTCCCGCATACAACGAAATGCTGTGGAAGCGGACCGTACAGGCAGTCAGGATGGCCGAGGTAAAGGCCATGAGCTCAACTCTCAAACTGTGTATGCTTTGCAGGCCGATGTCTGCTAGGCACTTATTCAGGGGAGCTAGAACCGAGCTACACTCAAACTGAACAAGGACGTTGGCAATCGCTGTGTTGAACTCAGATACACGAGAGTGCAGGCCTGTCACTTCCACAAGATTTTCACAAAACCCCTTCCAGCACCTCACGTACTTATGCTACGACCTATGTCTACGGGCAGTCAGGATGCGGGAGGGTTCTGCCCTGACCTCAGCTCTCACAAGGAAGCATGCCTAGAAGCCAGCTTTCAACCAGCTGCGTTCTCATGGCAGTGAGAACGCAGCAGTATTCTGAGTCAGGAGGTTCCAAGATTACCACTCTCCTGCACCTGGACATACCCTCCAGGTCTGCATTGTTCCACTTGTGTCTCAGAAGCCTCTGACAAACGTCTGTGGTGAAGATGTTGGAAACTCATTCTGCAGGCAGTGTGGACCTGTGAGGGACTGAGTGTGAGCTCAACTCTCAGAACAGAGATGCTTTTGGACTCGGGGTTCAGCTAGCTTCTGTCGTATGGAACTTAGTATGTAGCACCTGTCTAAGACAGGAATTACTGGGAATCGCTGGATTGAGCTGGGAGGCACTAGTTTTGTGTGCCGAGACTTTCCACTTACCTCTCACAGCACTTCAGTCACACATCGAGCCTAGGCCTGTTTGCAGCGAAGTGTACCTGCAGGCAGGATGTGGGAAGTACAGGCTATAGCTCAACTCTCAAAAGTGTGTACGCCTGGGAGCAGATGTCTGCTACCCACTCGTACATGGGAGTTAGAAACTAGCTACACTCTTTGAAGAAGGCTGTTTGAAATCGCTGTATTCAACTCAGATAATCGTGAGTAGAGGCCTGACACTTTCACATGCATTTCGCCACCCTCTCCCAGCACCTAAGGATATTAGCAGTTACGTCTACGGTCAGGCAGGATGCAAGATGGTCCTGCCCTGAACTCAGCCTCAGAAGGAAGCATGCCTAGAAGCCAATTTTCTACTAGCTCGTTCTGATGGCCGTGAGAACGTAGCATTGTAAGGTGGGATGTTCCATGACTACCGCTCTACTGCACCTGGAGACACAACCATTGAACCCTGCCGCTGGCCCTTGCGTCCCATGAGCTTCTGACAAACATGTCTAGTGAGGATGTTCGTAACTGTATCTGTAGGCAGTTTGGAACTGGGAAGGACCATGTTTCAGCTTATCTCCGAGCGGGAAGTTCCCCAAGAGAGAGCTTTCAGCTACGTTCTCAGGTTGGATGTTAGTATGTAGCTCCCATCTTAGGGAGGAATTCCTCAGAAGTCGCTGGATTTTACTAAGAGACACTTGGCTCTTGCAAAAATTGCATCCCGAATCGAACGAAATCCTTTGGAAGTGAAGCGTACAGGCGGTCAGCTTGTGGAAGGTACAAGCCATAAGCTCAAGCCAAAGGAGTGTGCATGCCTAGTAGGCAGCTGTCCGCTAGGCGCGATATTGACAAGGGAGACACTTGTTTTATACTCCGCTTCTCTCCCGTATACAACGAAATGCTGTGGAAGCCGAACTTTCAGGCAGTCAGGATTGGGGAGGTACATGCCATAAGCTCAACTCTCAGCAATGTGTATGCTTTGCAGGCTGATGTCTGCTAAACACTTATCGAAGCGAGGTATAGCCAAGCTACACTGTAATTGAACAAGGACGTTGGCAATCGCTGTATTGAAGTCAGATGCACGTGAGTACAGTCCTGGCACTTCCACTTGCTTTTCTCCAACCTCTCCCATCATCTCACTTAAGGATGTTAGCAGGTATGACTATGGGCAGGCAGGATGCGGGAGGGTCCTGCCCTGAGCTCAACTCTCACAATAGAGCATGCCTAGAAGCCAGCTTTCAACTGGCTGCATTCTAATGGCCGTAAGATCATAGCAGTCTTCTAACTCAGGAGGTTCGAAGAATACCACTCTACTGCACTTGGAGACACCTTCCAGGCCTGCATTATTCCACTTGCTTCTCAGAAGCTTCTGACAAACGTCTCTGGTGAAGATGTTCAAAACTCATTTTGCAGGCAATGTGGAACTGTGAGGGTTTGGGTGTGAACTCAACTCTTGGAAGAGAGATGCTTTTGGACTTGGGGTTCAGCTTGCTCTCACGTATGGAACTTAGTATGTAGCACCTGTCTAAGACATGAATTACTAGGAAATCGCTGGATTGAGCTTCGAGGCCCTAGTCTTGTGTGCCAGGACTTTCGTCTTATCTCTCACAACACTTCAGTCACTCATCAAGCCTAGGCCTGTTACCAGTGCAGTGTACTTGGAGGAGGATGTGGGAAGTACAGGCCATAAGCTCAACTCTCAAAAGTGTGTACGCCTGGGAGGCTGATATCTGCTACCCACTCGTACATTGGAGTTAGAAACTAGCTACACTCTGATGGAAGAAGGCCGTTTGAAATCGCTATATTCAACTCTGATAATGGTGAGTAGAGGCCTGATACTTCCACATGCAAATGGAATCGAAACAAATAGAATCACATCGAATAGAATCGAAAAGAAAGAATCGGAAACTATCGTATCGATACGAAAAAAATGGAATTGAATCGAATCGAATCCAAAAGGATCGAATCGCATCGAATTGAAAAGAATCGAATCGAATCGAAAATAATTGAAACAAATCAAATAAAAAGGAATTGAATTGAAAAATCGAATCGAAAAGAAATATATTGAATCAAATCGAAAAGAATCGAATTGAATCGAATCGAAAAGAATCGAATTGAAAAGAATTCAATCGAAGAGTTTCCATTCAAATCGAATTGAATCGAAAAGAATCTAATCGAACCAAAAAGATTCGAATGGAATCAGAAAGAAACGAATCAAAAAGAATCAAATCGATTCATAAGAATCAAATCTAGGGATCCCTGGGTGGCGCAGCAGTTTGGCGCCTGCCTTTGGCCCAGGGCGCGATCCTGGAGACCCGGGATCGAATCCCACATAGGGCTCCTGGTTCATGGAGCCTGCTTCTCCCTCTGCCTATGTCTCTGCCTCTCTCTCTCTCTCTCTCTGTGACTATCATAAATAAATAAAAATTAAAAAAAAGCATCGAATCTAATCGAATCGAAAAAGTTTCGAATCCAAATGAATCTAACCGAAAAGAATGGAATCAAAAAGAATCGAATTTTTTCAGAAAAAAACGAATCGAAGTGAATCAAATCGAAAAGAATTGAATCGAATTGATTTTAAAAGAAAGGAATTCGAATTGAAAAGACTCGAATCGAAAGATTCGAATCAAATCGAATTGAAACCAAAAGAATCGAATCAAATAGAATCGAAAAGAATCTAATCGAAAACTATCATATCGAAAAGAAAAAAATCGTATCGAATCAAAAAAATCGAATCGAATTATATCGAAAAGGATCTAATCAATTCTAAACGAATCAAAAAGAATCGAATCGAATCAAAAAGAATAGAATCGAATAGGAAACAATCGAAATAAATCAAATAAAAAAGAATCGTATAGAAAAAATCGAATCGAATCGAAAAGAATCAAATCTAATCGAAAAGAATTGAATCAAATCGAATTGAAAACAATCGAATCCAATCGAATCGAAAACAATTGAATCAGAGTTTCGAATCGAATCGAATTGAATCGAAAAGAATCTGATCGAACCGAAAAGATTCGAATGGTTTCAAAAAGAAACGAATCAAAAAGAATTGAATCGAATCGATTTGAAAAGAATCGAATCTAATCGAATCAAAAACTATTGAATCCAAATGAATCTAATCGAAAAAAGTGGAATCAAAAAGAATCGAATTGTTTCAGAAAAAAACGAATCGAATTGAATCGAATCGAATAGAATTGAATGGAATCGATTTTAAAAGAAAGGAATTCGACTCGAAAAGACTCGAATCAAAAGATTCGAATCAAATCTAATCGAAACAAAAAGAATCGAATAGAATCGAAAAGAAACTAATCGAAAACTATCATATCGAAAAGAAAAAAATCGTATCGAATCAAAAAAATCGAATTGAATCGAATCGAAAAGGATCTAATCAATTCTAAACGAATCAAAAAGAATCGAAATGAATCGAAAAGAATCGAATCGAATAGAATAGAAAATAATCGAAACAAATCAAATAAAAAAGAATTGAATAGAAAAACATCGAATCGAATCGAAAAGAATCAAATCGAATCGAAAAGAATTGAATTGAATGGAATCGAAACAATCGAATCCAATCGAAAACAATCGAATCGTAGAGTTTCAAATCGAATCGAATTCAATCGAAAAGAATCTAATCGAACCAAAAACATTCAAATGGAATCAAAAAGAAATGAATTAAAAAGAATCAAATCGAATTGAATCGAAAAGAATAGAATCGAATCGAAAATAATCGAATCCAAATGAATCGAGTCGAAAGGAGTGGAATCGAAAAGAATCGAATAGTTTAGAAAGAAACAAATCAAATTGAATTGAATCAAATAGAAAATAATCGAATCGAGTCGCACCAAATCAAAAGAATTGAATCGAATGGAAGTGAAAATAATCGAATCAATTCGAATCGAATCAAAATAATCGAATCAGTGATCCCTGTGTGGTGCAGCGGTTTGGAGCCTGCCTTTGGCCCAGGGTGCGATCCTGGAGACCCACGATCGAATCTCACATCAGGTTCCCTGCATGGAGCCTGCTTCTCCCTCTGCCTATGTCTCTGCCTCTCTCTCTCTGTGATGACTATCATAAATAAATAAAAATTTAAAAAAATAAAAAATAAAAAAATAATCGAATCAAATTGAATCGAAAAGAATCGAATCGATTCGAAAAGAAAGGAATTCAAATCAAAAACATTCGATTAGAAAGATTCGAATCGAATCAAATTGAATAGAAAAGAATAGAATCAAATAGAAAAGAAACGAATAGAAAACTGTCGAATGGAAATGAAAAAAATCGAATCGAATCGTATCGAAGAGAATTGAATCGAATCGAAAAAGATCGAATGGAATCGAATATAAAAATCTAATCGAATCGAATAAAAAAGAATCGAATCGAATCGAAAAGGATCGAATCGAATTTTATCGAATGGAAAAGAATCAAATCAAATCGAAAAGAATCGAATTGAATCGAAAAGAATCGAATCGAATTGAATCGAAAAGAATCAAATCAAATCGAAAAGAATCGAATCAAATTGATTCAAAAAGAAAGAAATTCATATAGAAGAGGCTAGAATCGAAAAGAATCGAAATGAATCGAATCGAAAAATATCGAATCGAATCGCACCGTATCAAAAGAATCGAATCGAATGGAAGTGAAAATAATCGAATTGAATCGAATCGAATAAAAAAGAATCGAATCGAATCGAATCAAAAAGAATTGAATCGAATCGAATCGAAAAGAATCAAATCGAATCGATTCGAAAAGAAAGGAATTCAAATAAAAAACACTCGAATAGAAAGATTCGAATCGAATCGAATCGAATCGAAAAGAATCGAATCGAATAGAAAAGAAACGAATAGAAAACTATCGAATGGAAACGAAAAAAATCGAATCGAATCAGAGAGAATCGAATTGAATCGAAAAAGTTCAAATCGAATTGAATATAAGAATCGAATCGAATCAAATTGAAAAGAATCCAATCGAATCGAAAAGGATCGAATCGAATTGTATCGAATAGAAAAGAATCGAATCAAATCGAAAATATCGAATCGAATGGAAAAGAATCGAATCGAAAAGAATCTAATCGAATCGAATCATTTGGTAAAGAAAGGAATTCGAATCAAAAAGACTCGAATCATAAGATTCTAATCGAATCGAATAAAAAAGAAACGAACCAAAAACTATCGAATTGAAACGAAAAAATCGAATCGAAACGAATCGAAAAGAATCGAAGAAATCTAATAAAAAAGAATTGAATCGAATCAAAAAGAATTGAATCTAAGAGTTTTGAATCGAATCGAATTGAATCGAAAAGAATCTAATCGAAACGAAAATATTCGAATAGAATCGAAAAGAAACGAATCAAAAAGAATCGAATCGAATTGAAAAGAATAGAATCTAATCGAGTCGAAAAGAATAGAATCCAAATAAATCAAGTTGAAAGGAGTGGAATCGAAAAGAATTGAATCGATTCGAAAAAAACGAATCGAATTGAATCTAATTGAATCGAAAATAATCGAATCAAATCGAATTGAAAAGAATACAAAAGAATCGAATCGAATCGAAAAGAATTGAATCGAATGCAATCAAATCGAAAAGAATCGAATCGAATTGAAAAGAATCAAATCGAATTGATTGAATCAAAAAGAATCGAATCGCATCGCATCGAATCGAAAATAATTGAAATGAATAAAAAATAATCAAATCGAATTGAATCGAGCATAATTGGAATTGAATTGAATCGATAATCGAATCGAATCAAATCAATTCGAAAAAAATCGAATCAAATTGCATCGAATCAAAAGTAATCGAATCGTATTGAATCGATTCGAATTGAAAAGAATCAAATCAAATCGAATCGAAAAGAATCAAATCGAATCGAATCAAAAAGAATCGAATCCAAAGAATCGAATTGTAGAGAATCTAATCGAAATGAAAAGATTCGAATCGAATCGAATAAAAAAGAATCGAATCTAAACGAAAAGAATCAAATCGAATCGAATTGAAAAGAATCAAATCGAATTGAAAAGAATCGAATAGAAAAGAATCAAATCGAAAAGAATTGAATCGAAAAGAATTAAATCAAATCAAATCGATTGAAAAGATCGAATCAAAAAAATCAAAGAGAATCGAAACGAATCAAAACGAATCGAATCGAATCGAATTGAAAAGAATCATATTGAATCATATCGAAAAAAATCTAATCGAATCGTATCGAATCAAAAAAACAAATCGAATCAAATCGAAAAGAATAGAATCGTATTTAATTGAATCAAAATAATCGAATCGAATTGAATCGAAAAGAATCGAATCGAATCAAAACGAATCAAATCAAATCGAAAAGAATCGTATTGAGGGGATCCCTGGGTGGCGCAGCGGTTTGGCACCTGTCTTTCGCCCAGGGCGCGATCCTGGAGATCCGGGATCGAATCCTATGTCGGGCTCCCGGTGCATGGAGCCTGCTTCTCCCTCTGCCTGTGTCTCTGCCTCTCTCTCTCTCACTGTGTGCCTATCATAAATAAAAAATAAAAAATTAAAAAAAAGAAAAGAATTGTATTGAATCGAATTGAATCGTAAAGAATCCAATTGAACGTAATCGATTCGAATTGAAAAGAATCGAATTGAAAAGAATCAAATCGAACGGAAAAGAAAGGAATCGAATCGAATAGAATCGAATCGAATGGTATCATTGAATCGAAAAGAATCGAATCATATCGAATTGAATTGAAAAGAAATCGAATAGAATCGAAAAGATTCGAATCGAATCAAAAAGAATCGAATCGTATCGAATCAAATCGAATAGAATCGAGTCGAATACAATGAAAAGAATCAAAATGAATCGAAAAGAATCGAATCAAATCGAATCAAATATTATCGAATCGAATCGAAAAGAATCGAATTGAATAGCATCGAAATGAATTGAATCGAAAAGAATCAAATTGAATAGCATCGAAACGAATCGAATCAAAATGAAAAGAATCGAATCGAATCGAAAAGAATCTAATCGTATCGAATGGAATTGAAAAGAATCGAATCATATCGAATTGAATCGAAAAGAATCGAATCGTATCGAATTGAATCGAAAAGAATCGATTCCAATCGAATTGAATTGAAAAGAATCGAATCGAACAGTACCGAATCGAATTGATAAGAATCGAATCAAAATTAAAAAGAATCTAATTGAAACGAAAAGAGTCGAATCAAATCGAATTGAAAAGAATCGAATCGAAAAAATCGAATCGAATAGAATCGAGTTGAGTTGAATCGAATAGAAAAGAATCGAATCGAATCATATCGAATTGAAAAGAATCGAATCGAATCGAATTGAATTGAAAAGAATCGAATCGAACTGAATCGAAAAGAATCGAATCGAAATGTAACAAATTGAATCCAAATGATCGAATCGAATCAAATCGAAAAGAATCGAATCGAAACGAAAAGAATCGAATAGAATCGAACTAAAAATAATCGAATCTAATCGAATCGAATCGAATAGAATCGAACAGAATTGAATCGAATGAAAAGAATCTTATCGAATTGAATCGAAAAGAATCGAATCGAATTAAATGGAGAAGAATCAAATCGAATCGAATCGAAAAGAATTGAATTGAAAAGAATCAAATCGAAGAGAATCTAATTGAAACGAAAAGAATCAAATCGAATCAAAAAGAATAGAATCAAAACGAAAAGAGACGAATTGAATCAAATCGAAAAGAATCGAACAGAAAAAATCGAATCGAATCGAATCGAAAAGAATCTAATTGAAAAGAATAGAATCGAAAAATTCGAATCGAATCGAATCGAAATGAATCGAATCGAATCAAATTGATTGAAAGATCAAATCAAAAAACATCAAAGAGAATCGAAACGATCGAATCGAATTGAAAAGAAACGTATCAAATCAAATCTAAAAGAATCGAATCGAATCGAAAAGAATCGAATCGAATTTAATTGAAAAGAATCGAATCAAATTGAATTGAGTCAAAAGAATTGAATCGAACAGTATCAAATCGAATTGAAAAGAATTGAATCAAATTGAAAAGAATCGAATCAAAACGAAAAGAATCGAATCGAATCGAATTGCATCGAAACGAAAATAATTGAATCGAATTGAATAAAAAAATCGAATCGAATCGAATCAAATCGAAAATAATTGAAATTGAATCGAATCGATAATCGAATTGAATCAAATCGAGTCAAATCGAAAATAATCGAATCGAATCAAATGGATTCAAAAACAATTGAATTGAATCGAATCGAAAAGAATCGAATTGAATCGAAAAGAATCAAACCAAATCAAAAAGAATCGAAAAGAATTGAATCAAGAAGAATCGAAATGAATTGAATCGAGTAGAATCGAATCGAAGCTAGGGGAAAAGAATTGAATCGAATAAAAAATTATCTAAACGAATCCAATTAAATCCAAAAGAATTGAATCGAATCGAATCGAATCGAATCAAAAAGAATCAAATCGAAATGTAACAAATCGAATCCAAATGATCGAATCGAATCTAATCAAAAAGAATCGAATCGAAAAGAATCGAATTGAATTGAATCGATTCGAGAAGAATCGAATTGAATGGTATCGAATCGAAAAGAATTGAATTGTATCAAATTGAATCGAATCGAAAAGAATTGAATCGAAGAGAATCGAATCGAAACGAAAAGAATCGAATCGAATCGAATTGAAAAGAATCGAATCGAATTGAAACGAAAAGAATCAAATCGAAAAGAATGGAATTGAAAAGAATCAAATTGAAAAGAATCGAATCGAATCGTATCGAATCGAAAAGAATCGAATCAAATGGAATCGAATCGAATGAATCGAAAAGAATCAATCGAATCGAATTGAATAGAAAAGAATTGAATAGGGGATCCCTGGGTGGCGCAGCGGTTTAGTGCCTGCCTTTGGCCCGGGGCGCAATCCTGGAGACCCTGGATCGAATCCCACATCGGGCTCCCGGTGCATGGAGCCTGCTTCTTCCTCTGCCTGTGTCTCTGTCTCTCTCTCTCTCTCTCTCTCTCTCTGATGACTATCATAAATAAAAATTTTAAAAAAATGTTTAAAAAAAAGAATCTAATAGATTCGAATCGAAACGAATCGAAAAAATCGAAATGAATGGAATCATATCGAATGGAAAAGAATCCAATCGAATTGAAAAGAATCGAATCGAACGTAATCGAAAAGAATCGAATCGAAATGTAACAAATTGAATCCAAATGATCGAATCGAATCAAATCGAAAAGAATCGAATCGAAACGAAAAAAATCGAATAAAATCGAATTGAAAACAATCGAATCGAATCAAATGGAATAGAATCGAACAGAATTGAATCGAACGAAAAGAACCTTATCGAATCGAATCGAAAAGAATCAAATCGAATCGAATGGAGAAGAATCAAATCGAATCAAAAAGAATCGAATAGAAAAGAATCTAATCGAAACGAAAAGAATCAAATCGAATCGAAAAGAATCGAATCGAAACGAAGAGTCGAGTCGAATCGAATCTAAAAGAATCGAATAGAAAAAAATCGAATCGAATCGAATCGAAAAGAATCGAATTGGAAAGAATAGAATCGAAAAATTCGAATCGAATCGAATCGAAATGAATCGAATCGAATTAAATCGATTGAAAAGATCGAATCAAAAAAACATCAAAGAGAATCGAAACGAATTGAATTGAATCAAATTGAATTGAAAAGAATCGTATCAAATCAAATCTAAAGAATTGAATCAATCAAATCAAAAAGAATGGAATCGAATTGATTCGCATTGAAAAGAATCAATCGAATCGTATTGAATCGAAAAGAATCGAATCGAATCGAAAAGAATCGAATCGAATGGAATCGAATCGAATCGAATCGAAATTAATCGAAAAGAATCGAATCGAATCGAATTGAATCGAAAAGAATTGAATCGAAGAATATCAAATCGAATTGAAAAGAATTGAATCAAATCGAAAAAAAATCGAATCGAAACGAAAAGAATCGAATCGAATCAAATTCGAAAGAATCGAATTGAATTGAAATGAGAAGAATCAAATCAAATTGCATCGAATCGAAAATAATTGAATCGAATTGAATAAAAAATAATCAAATAGAATCGAATTGAAAATAATTGGAATTGAATCGGATCGATAATCGAATCGAATCAAATCAAGTCGAATCGAAAATAATCGAATCGAATCAAATGGATTAAAAAACAATTAAATCGAATCGAATTGAATCGAAAAGAATCGAATTGAATCGAAAAGGATCAAACCGAATCAAAAAGAATTGAATCAAGAAGAATCGAAATGAATTGAATCGAGTAGAATCAAATCGAAGCTAGGGTAAAAAGATTGAATCGAATCAAAAATTATCTAAACGAATCCAATTAAATCCAAAAGAATTGAATTGAATCGAATCGAAAAGAATCGAATCAAAATGTAACAAATCGAATCCAAATGATCGAATCGAATCAAATCGAAAAGAATCGAATCGAAAAGAATCGAATCGAATCGAAAATAATCGAATTGAATCGATTCGAGAAGAATCGAATCGAATGGTATCGAATCGAAAAGAATTGAATCGTATCGAATCGAATCGAAAAGAATCGAATCGAAGATAATATAATCGAAACGAAGAGTCGAATCGAATCGAATCAAAAAGAGTCGAATTGAAACGACAAGAGGCGAAGCGAATCGAATCGAAAAGAATCAAATTTAAAAGAATCGAATCGGGGATCCCTGGGTGGCACAGCGGTTTGGCGCCTGCCTTTGGCCCAGGGCACGATCCTGGAAATCCGGGATCGAATCCCACATCAGGCTCCCGGTGCATGGAGCCTGCTTCTCCCTCTGCCTATGTCTCTGCCTCTCTCTCTCTCTGTGACTATCATAAATATATAAAAAAATAAAAGAATTGAATCGAATTGAAAAGAATCAAATCGAACAATCGAATCAAAAAGAATCGAATTGAATTGTATCGAATCGAAAAGAATCGAATCGAATCGAAAAGAATCGAATCGAATCGAATCGAAAAGAATTGAATCGAATTGAATAGAAAAGAATCAAATAGATTCGAATCGAAAAAAATCGAAACGAATCGAATCATATCAAATCGAAAAGAATCGAATCGAATCAAAAAGAATCGAATCGAACTGAATCGAAAAGAATCAAATTGAACAGACCGAAAAGAATCGAATCGAAAAGAATCGTATCGAATCGAATCAAATAGAATCGAAAGAATCGAATCGATTCCAATCGACTTGAATCGAAAAGAATCGAATCGAACAGTATTGAATCTAATTGAAATGAATCGAATCAAATAAAATAGAAAAGAATCAAATCGAAACGAAAGGAATCGAATCGAATCGAATTGAAAAGAATTGAATCGAATCGAAATGAAAAGAATCGAATCGAATCGATCAAAATGATCGAATTGAAAAGTATCGAATTGAATCGAATCAAATTGAAAAGAATCAATCGAATCGTATCGAATCAAAAAGAATCAATCAAATCGAATCGAAAAGAATAGAATCGTATTTAATTGAATCGAAAAGAATTGAATCGAAAAGAATCGAGTCGAATCAAAATGAATCGAATCAAATCAAAAAGAATCGTATCAAATCGAATCGAATTGAATCGAAAAGAATCGGATCGAATCTTATATACTTGAATCAAAAAGATTCAAGTCGATTCGAATCGAAAATATCAAACCGAATAGAAAAGAATTGAATCGGGATCCCTGGGTGGCGCAGCGGTTTGGCGCCTGCCTTTGGCCAGGGCGCGATCCTGGGAAACCCGGGATCGAATCCCACGTCAGGCTCCGGTGCATGGAGCCTGCTTCTCCCTCTGCCTCTGCCTCTCTCTCTCTCTCTCTGTGACTATCATAAATAAATACAAATTTTAAAAAAAATTTAAAAAAATAAAAAATAATAAAAAATGAAAAGAATCGAATCGAAAAGAAAAGAATCGATTCAAATCGAAAATAATCGAATTGACTCAAAATGATTCGAATCGATACAAAATGAATCGAATCGAAAATAATAGAATCGAATCGAACCGAATCGAAATGAAAATAATCAAATTGAATCGAATTGAAAATAATTGAATCAAATCAAATCGAAAATAATTGAATCGAATCTAATAGAAAATAATCGATTCGCATTGAATTGAATCGAAAATAATCGAATTGAATTGAATTGAAAATAATGAAATCGAATTGAAAATAATCTAATCGAAAGTAATCTTATCGAATCGAAAATAATCAATCGAATCGAAAATAATTGAACCGAATCGATCGAATTGAGTTGAAAATAATCGAATCAAACCGAATTGAATTGAAAATAATTGAATCGAATCGAATCGAAAAGAATCGAATCAAACAAAATAATCGATCGAAATCAAAAATAATCGGATCAAGTTGAAAAAATTGAATCGAATCCAATCAAGTCGAATCGAAAATAATCAAATTGAATTCAAATGAATCGAAAATAGTCGAATCGAACCGAAATGAATCAAATCAAATAAAAATTATCGAATCGAATTGAATAAAAATAATCGAATCTAATGCAAATCGAATCGAATCAAAAATATTCGAATAGCATCGAATTGAATCGAAATAATCCAATCGAATTGATAAGATCGAATCAAATCGAATAGAAATAATCGAATCAAACCATCGAATTGAGTCGAATCAAAATAATCGAATCGCATTGAAAGAATCAAATCGAATCGAATCGAATCAAATTGAAAAGAATCGATCAAATCAAAAGGAATCGAATCGAATCGAAAAAATAGAATCAAATCGAAAGAATAGAATCGAATTGAATCGAAGAGAATCAAATTGAAAAGAATAGAATTGAATCGTATCGAAAAGAATCGAATCAATCGAATGGAAAA
>NW_023331013.1:0-53408 GCF_011100685.1 Canis lupus familiaris
ATTTTCAATTACTTACGCAGCCCTTACTCCATATAAAGTGGAAGTGCTTTATATTATTTAGTTTTTAGCTTATGTAATTTTGGTTTTTAGTAACGTCAAGTTATTTCCAAAAATTTTGGCACCAAGGTCAAAGCATGAAAATGCCAGAAAGAAGTTGTCATATATTGCAATGAGTGTTCTCTGTGTCACATCACCAGCTAGCAATTTCATGTTACTCTGCCAAGGCTTGATGAGAAGTTTATGACTTTAGAATGCAAACCGGCCAACACCAGTTGTTGTGTAAGAGTGCAAAATATACACCTTCTAACTTAATTATGTAGTAGTTGCATGGGACTTGAAAAGCAGTATTATATATGTATATATAATTTCTTTTCCTAAAAAGACACAGTAATGGAAAGTCATACTTCAGTACAGTCCTCCTCTTTTCAGCCTCTGATGAAGAATCCTATTTTAAGAAATTGATCAAGAAAGAAATGAGTTCGACGCTGTTCGACCATTCCTAACTAAGGCTCAAGTCTTGTTCTCCTGTGTAGTAAATTTAAGCTAATTTTTCATGTGGGATTCTTCTTGGATGACCAACTCTGGACTACCAGAAAAAAAATTTTTTTTAAAGTTCTGTGACTTTTCTGAGATACTAGAACAAAAGAAGAATTAATCCTCATCTTTCGCAAGAAAATATATAGATGTTGAAAAAGAATCACTTAGCAATTCTGATATAGCAATTCCCCTATCTTGAAATGAGGTCATTGTACAAAAAAAGCATAATTATATCACTCCTAATTCCAAGTGAAGTTTTTCTAAAAGCAAATATCTATGAATTTGTGTGCTTGTTTTATGAATATACACAGTAGTTTTCTTTAAAGGTTTTTTTAAAAACTTTTGCCTGTTCTATGTGAAATAAGGTGTTTTAATGTGCATTATAGGTATAATGTAGAAAATCTCCTTTCCATCCCTGTTATTAAAGGGGTGGGAGATATAATTAAAACCAAAATATTGAATCAGTTTGCAAGCATGGCTGGTTTTCAGAAAGCATGCTACCAAAAAAAAAAAAAAAAGTTAAAACAATTGAGAAATTCAGTTGTTTCCTATATACATAAAGAATATTATGTAAAGCTAACTGTTGTTTGACAGTGATATCTTCAATATTTTTGCTATCAAAAGAGTGCAATATGAATATTTGTCTTTTGTATAAAAGTGTAATCTTCATATAATAATACCTCTTTGGGCTTTGCAACTGCATAATCATTCAGTAATTTAAAAAAAAATAGTAGAATCCTTTCCCTAAAAGTGTTTTTGTATTTGCTTTTGTTGAAAATGGTCACCTGGAACCACCAACATCTCTACTATCTCATTCATGTTGAAAGAAATATGATTCCTTGTAGACAAATGAGATATTGGCACCTGCATGTAATAATCTCCCAAATTCAACCAAAAGCTCCCAACACAGATGGAGCTGGTTAGACATTGTTAATATGTGCAAGACAGATATCTAGACTCAGAAGGCTGGGGGTGTTGCGGCGCTGGAAATCATTCACTTTGATCAAAATTGATATGGCATGGCTGTTATTCCCATTTGTCTTTCTTTGGTGTATGTTGTTATTTATATGTTGATACATTGTAATGATAAATGCTGTTGTTAAATAAAATTGATTGAGAAATTCATTTATTCATCCACAAATATTTATTAAGCGTCTGCTATGAGCCCAGGGAAATGCTAGAGAAAAAAAAACAGACAAAAATCCTGCATTCAAATAAGTTTATATTCTAGCAAAAGAAAGCAGACAACAAACAATAGACTATTATACTAGATATCATTCTTAAATACGGTTTCAGCTTTTTTGTACCATTGAAATTTTTTTCTTATAACAGTGTGGCATATCTATAACATGATCTTCATTTGAATGACTAATTTATTTGACCTGAATATAGTCCACTGAATATAATGTAGCTAAATCTCAATAAAAAGTAAAATTGGCAGTACCATCCCATAAGGGTCACGACTACAGGGTTGAAAGGTCTAAAGTTTTGAGTTCAGATGCTTACCATTTTGTCTTTAAGACTTAGCGACTACGAATTGGATAAAATCTGTAATTGTATATGAGACTGTGAGTCATACTAACTTTCTATATTCTAAGTCATAATTTTTGTCAGTAAGCTAAGGAAGCCAATTCTGTACCCTGAGGTTTGCATATATGCAGCAGTTGAGGAAGAGACAGTGTGCAGGAGGGAGGCATGTAACTTCACTCCTCTGGCTGCTGAACTCTGGAAGAGGAGAACTAAAGCAGTATTTCAGCCAAGCCCATTTTTCCCCCAAATGTTCACACCTGAAGCTAAATGATGCTTATGATGCATTGCTCAGCTAAGAAGTATTTCTTGCCATCTTGTAAACCTAACAATCCTTTAGGAAATTCTCCATATATCCACATTTATTTACTGCAGCATCAGAAATATGTTACAAACCTAAAAGCAATTTCACTTATCACGCTAGATCTTTTCCAGGGGTTACTTTTTTCTCCTTTTATTAGATGTTTGATGTTTTATCTTCTCTATGCAGAATTTTACAGCTGCATTCCACATATATACATGTGCATATGCAATACATCCATATCTACATACAAAAATACAGATTTATTTTCTTCCATGCACTAAATATTAATTTCCCCCATATATACACTGCCTCTAAAGGGTTCAACACTCAACTAGTTTTGAAATACCTTATTTTGAATAAATTCTAAAATTGTGCAGCCATCCAATTTGCTCTTTTTTTTTCTCTGAGTTGAATAATAATTTCCACTTTTCAGAATTTTGCCCATGGGATAAATTACCTACAACTAGTAAGATTCTTTGGAGAAAAGCAAATATCCAGACAGCAAATAACTTTGGTCGATACTACTGATTTCATCATTTTAACTGTTTTCAATAGTAATTGTAATGATTGTATTTTTTTATGTTTAGAAAATCTTAAAGCCTTTTCAATAAGAATCTATTTCAACAGTTTTGTTAAATACGAACAATCCAAAAATTTTCTCAGTAGGAAAATACTTTATTGATTGAAAATCATCTTAATTCATTTACGCAAACATTTACTTAAGAAAGCCCTAATGTAGCAGCTTTAGACAGAGATTGTTTTTTTCCTGAAATAGCAGAGCAGATGTAGAACACTACCCATTATGGAAATTTTAGTAATAAACTCACAACTCCTAAGAAGTAATGCATTTAAAATAACTTCTGAGGAATTCCTGTATCACAGAGCACAGTAGTTGATAATAAAGATGATAGGTTATACTCTCGTGGCAGAAGAGGTTATATTGAGCTTCTCTGATCATTCCATTTTGATTTACAATTGAATACCTGGACTCTGTAAGGCGGCTTATCAAAGATGCCCTACAAATCCTCCTTCATGACTGGCTAGGACTCATTGTCTATTATACTGAAAAGATTTAATATTTTCTTCACCCATGGTAGCCCTCAAAACCTTGTATTAAATCCTCCCTAAATATGCAGGTCAGAAGGCCTACTTGTGGGCAGATTGTCCGATTGGGAGAGCGTGGAGGATCTGCTACTCATGTGGATTTAATATGAAAGAAAAGCAAAATGAGACACACTTGAATAAAGTGCATAGAGCTGAGCAACCAGGAGAGCTTTTGTTCAAGAAAAATCTGGTCTTTCTGCCTGTTTTCCCACCTCCCTGAGTGATCATCTTATTTCTCTAATGCTGCATGCACCACTCATCTGCATCTCAATGACTGTGAATGCCCCTGGTTGTGCAGAAGTCTAGCTAAATTTCTAATCAATATCTTCAGTAAACTGAAAGTTTGTCTAGTCTTTGTTGGTCTGTTTGGCAGGAAAGCGAAGTTCCTGATGGACATGTGCTGTCCCAAAAGGGAATTGAAAAAAAGGAAAGAAAACACTAGGTAAATTTTTTATTTAGATTTCCATATGTCTATTTCAGAAGAGGTGGCCTAGTACTTAAATTAATTGCTTTCCTTTTGAAGACCTGAATCAGAAGTTCTAATGTAATTACTTTGCCATGATATTCCTATTTAGAGAGCACAAATGCACCAGGAAATCTTTATACTTATTGAGTGCCTTGTAGATACCAGGCAATATGAGGAGATATGGAAAGGTTTTATCTATACTGTGTATTCACTGTTTCACAGAAAGTATTTCATTTACCACACAGAAATTCATGTCCTTAAACTTACCCCCTCTCTAGTTAAATCATATGAAATCTCAAATAGTTGCACCTATTTTGACAAATGCAATGATAGCTTCAACAATTTCCAGATATTTCAAAATATAGATTCAGTTCCCACATCTGCTCCTTCTGTGAAATGGAGCAATTTGCTTGCAGTCTCTGAGACTTGCATTTTCCCCCTGCAAATTGGAAGTGCCTACCTCAAAATAGCAGTGTGAAAAGTAAATGAAAGGCACAGTTGAAGAACTCAGCCTTATTTTTGATACAGAGCATGCACTAATTAACTCAGAGCTATTATTAGTTTTCACTACTCTATTTTATGATTGTTTCCCATCACTCTTACTCCTTTACCCTTATTACAAAGAAGTATAATCTTAAGTAATCACAAGAGGACAAGAGGCATATTTTATGTATTTTTGTATCCCTAGTCTCCAGCAAACTGCCGGGCACACAGTCAGTGCTTAATAAATCTTTGAGTACATAGTAGAAGTATGGCTTTTAATAAAGCAAATTGTCTACAATATAATGTAGAGGGAATTTAGCAAATTAGATGGGAATTCTAGCTAGAGAAATGTGCACACAAGCTGACACTGTCATATATATATTTGATGGCTAAAATTCCTAAATGTTCAAGTATTCCAGACACTAAAATTGACTTTCAATTTTAGTACCTCATGTGAACCATAGATATACAATTTTTGAAAACTTCTAAGTTTGTTCTAAGTTGGAAGTGCTAACTATACAGCCATGTCAATTACAATATTAAGCATTTTATAAATGTGAGATTCTTGCTTTTCTCTAAATATACTTCCATTTTTAATAAGCTGTCACAAGAAAAAGAAAAGGAAAAGATTAGCTCATTTTAACCATTTATATTAAATTTTAGAAATTAACACCTTGCAAACAACTCACCACAATTTATAATTTTCAAGACCTTTGTATTGGGAGAATCTTTTCTGTAAGCTACAAAATAATCTTCATCTATCTAAAGAAGAGACCATCAGTTTCCTTAACTTTATAGGTGGAGAAGCTCTCCTGTTAAAATATGTATCAGTTTCAAAGAAATGAGAGACTTCTGGGTCCCTCGACTCTGTCAGCATAAGGCAAGTCTGTCTATTCAATGACCAACCCTAAACAATTGCCCACAGTACAGTTATTTAGGGCATCTCTATTACAAGTTATATATCATGTAATTTACAATCTTGTTAAGTTTTTAAAGGTAATTTCTACATTTATGAAGTACTTAAAATCAGAAGTAGTATCCACTGCCATGTTCTGCAAAGTAAAATACCATCTAATCCGGAGTTCCAAGAGCAAGATCAACTTCCCCAATCACACATTTGCTGGGGAAGTTGAAAAGATTTGTATGAAAATTACTCAGTGAGTGTGATAGTACAATGTTATAGAATGTAAATCCATGATCTCAATGACATTGTGGCCAAAGGTGGCCGCCCTTGTCTGCAAACGACTAAAAGTTCTGAGGTGTGACTGGCAGTCCTCTGTATTTGTATGCTCACCAGATCTACCCTGTGGTGGCTTTGGGCTCCGTTCCCAAAATCAGCTGCTTGTTGGCTAACTTGTCTCTTTTTCATGGCCTTTAAATGGTTTGGCTTAAGGGTGTGTGAGTGTGAGTGAGTGTGTGTGTGTGTGTGTGTTGTAACTGAAAACTAGTTATCATTAGCCACCAGTAAACCTTTTCATTTTTATAAGGATTTTTACAATAATTCTTTACCTGTTTTCTGTCTTACTTGCTTCAAAACCTACATGAGAATATCACTTGAAATGTGTGATTGTTGCAACTGGGGGAAGATTATTAGCTTTCGTTGGAAACATATTTTATAATAGAAACCTTCACACACCACAGGCCTCACTAAAGCCAAAATATTGGACAGTTTTGGGAAAGCCAATTTAATGCAAACTAGTATATAGAATATTTTAAACTATTCATTTCTTCACTGAACTCACTAGAACCCATTCTGAGAAAGGCATTCAGCAAAATGCTAGAGAGTTTAAAAAAAAAAGCATCTTGCTTCTTTCCTAAAAGAGGTTGCAATTAAACATGGCTAAACAAGACACGGAATAAGGAGACCTGTTACCTTGAATACCTACTAAGTAGTCTAACTTCATGCGATATTTTAGAAATACTAATTTCATTACCAAAGATGATGGGCTGATGCTTCCCTAGACAATTATTAATGTTATATTTTTCCTGTCATGATCATGGCACTAGGTATGTAATAGTCCCTCAGGAAAAAACTATTTTGAAAGGTTTCACTTTTAGTACCCAATATAAAGTAACTGGATATACTTCTAAGCATATTTCTATATTCATCTGTTTTATTATTGATTTCTAGCCACACAAAATCAGTGCGTATACTAATATTAAATCTAATCTTTTTGTCAAATTCTGCAGCTGAAAAGTTGCATAAAGATTTTTGCATGTTTTATAATTTCTCCTTTACAGTTCTCCTTCTCTCATTATAGGAATCCCCATATGTTATGTACAAGAAAAATCACGAAATGTTTGAAGGAAATGACAAGTATGAAGGATACTGTGTAGATTTGGCATCTGAAATTGCAAAACATATTGGTATCAAGTATAAAATTGCCATTGTCCCTGATGGAAAGTATGGAGCAAGGGACGCGGACACAAAAATCTGGAATGGGATGGTAGGAGAACTTGTTTATGGGGTAAGCAGACCAGTTTATTCACGAATTTACTTACATAAACCTGAAACTTTTTTTCACCTGGGCATATAACAATATCTCAAGACCTGTTGCTGTTTTTAAATTTGCAGTTACATTCAAGAGGCATCTACCATGTTCAGATGTTTCTCTAGCTCATTATGGTGCAATTTCCAAATAATGAGAGAAGCTAATACCTCATAACTTCAAAGTCAGGAAAGATAAAAAAACTGAAATATGATGTCCTCTTAAAAAAAAAAAAGTGACTTCAGTATCTGTGATGACCATTCTCTTAAGCTCGATGCCACTCTACTCTAGCCATGTTGTTTTAAGAACTACAAAACAAATCTATTATGAATGTTACTTGATAATTCAAGGAACAGATTTCCTCCAGCAGTATAAAGTTGGGCCTAATTTTAACTAGTTACTTGTACCCCTGTTGCTTGTACTTACTGGTCAATATCTTTTACATAATTGGTAAAGCAATCATTAAACTACTTTAGCATCTATAAAATATTCACCAATAATGTGAGATTCTTATAGATCTGCTAAACACAGTAAATTTAAACTTTATGCAGTGCTATCATTTTTTTAGACATAGCGAAACACAAAACTTGGAGCGTATTCCATAGCAGGCCTCACAGAAATGCACGTCTGGCCCTTCCCTCTGAGTTTACCAGATACTGAGTACACACATTGATCACCAAGGGCAAATTCAATGTAGACATTCCTGCCTGAATAAGAACAGGATTGGTTTCTTCAGCTATCACTGCAGAGTATCACAATGAAACCAGCAGTTCACAAATGTTGGTGATGCATGATATTTCCAAAGTCCAGAAACAAAACCTGGAGCTCACAGTGAGCTGTGCCCATTGAGTAACCAATAAAAGTCACATACACTCACAGTGTACTCTCACAGTGTACAGAAATTTTCTGTAAGCCAATTCATATTTCACAGATTTCACCTTCAAAGCACTCTCTAATTCATCTTCACAAGACCCTTTTGAAACAATGACACAAGAGTAATCCTTCCCTAGAAGAGAGTAAAGACTCAATGATTGAGGACAATAATAGAAGTCTGGAGAGGGGCTCCTTTTCCAAGCCAGAACTACAATTTGGTAGTTTCCTGATTCTGCATCTTGGATTTCCGACCTCTACGCCACAAACTTTCTCCAACCAGTATCATACAGTAGCTGTAACCTCCACAGAAGAGGAAATTGTTTGGCATTAAGGAGCAATCAGTTAGTTTTATATTCATTTAAAAAGAACTGCTAACTTGTTAGTTGCCCTAAATGAAAAAAAAAATTCAGTTTTAAGAAAATCAAAAAGGAATTTACCACATGGCTCATCAACAGTTTGATAATGAGCTTTAGGTTCCAAACAAAAAGGATGTGTTTGTTTCTTGGTAATATTTTAAACTTTTAGTAATATTTTTAATTTTTGAGACAATAAGATTTTAAATGTAAACATGATTCAAGTTGTGAGAACTACAGTAATTCATTTTCTTTAGAAAACACTGTTGGGTATTTCATCTCAAAAAAAAAAACCTACTTGGATTACCAATTAGTTATGGATGGTGTAACTAACCCAAGTAACTTTCTACGACATTTGTCACGTATCTCTTCTCCAGAGTCCCTACCCACTGGGAAGTCCAGCCTCGCCCCTTTGCGTGGGCTCTGACCACATTGTTCACGTGAGAAAAACAGGTGACATGAAGAGAGAGCATAGTCAACCAAACACTGTGTCCATAGCACACGTCCCAGTAACACAGCCCTGAGGTCAAGCAGTTCTCAAAGAGAGACATAGCACTTGCTGGTACTCACTGTATTCAATCATCAGTTATTCTGCCAGGTTTAAATTCCCTCATCTCTGCCACTTGAGTTTTTCCCAAAAGGAATCTTCTTCCATGTCTCTTATGCTTCCTGTAGATTTGGTGATTTTCATTCTGGTGTCCTGCAAAGTCTGAACTTTCTTCTCATTTTATTTTTTACTTTCTTACTGCTATACAATGAATGCCCGATTTCCAGGGCCCAAGGTGGAGCTCTATCCATTCTCTCCTGTCCAGCAAAGGCACATTAGATAGTAAAATGATTCACTTTGAAGCCATTATTTATATTATTGTTATTGACTATTATTATTTCATTATTCTTTGTAAGCTCTGTTACTGGAGTTCTTCTGGAAAAAAAGTGGTTCTGGAAAACCCTACACATGGTGGCCTCAGCACACACCTGGTGGTGGCCAAGAAGCACAGGAATCTCCTCTGCCCTCCAGGGCCTTTCTGCTGTGGCCCTGTGCACCACACCAAGTCCATTCTGTGTCTTCTGTTGCGCCTTCAATGGCCCTGCTCTGCTTGTGTGCATGGATTTTAATTCCGGGGAGTACTCCTCCAAGCACATTCCGTGGCCTGCCAGCACCAGGATTACCTGTGGTACGTGTTTAAAAATGTGGGCTCATGGGCCTCACTCTGGAAGCCCTCAAGAGCCCAAGTGTTATCAAGTTCTTGCAGGAAAAACTTTACATACTTCATTCTGGAATGGCTAAGAGGGTCATGGAACAAGGCACACGATGTCCACATCTCCAATCCTAGCTGAGAAAGCCAGCTGTATCTTCTCTGTTCACTTGGCTGTCTCAAAACACAACCTGTCAGACTTCAAAACTGTCCTCATCAACCATCATGTCACACTCTGATCCAGTGTTTGCCTCCCCTCGCACCTGATTTCATATGCAGGAGCAACTTTAATTCTCTTCTTTTAAGGCTTTCACCCTCATTAGTGGTAGCTTATGTAAATAAAATAAGAACACCACACCTGACAACTTGGTATGCAAAAGGTGGCATTTCAAGATCAGTGATAGGATTCATTTACTCAATTATTCCTGTCGCAACAGCAGAACATCCACTTGGACGATTAACATGTTTGGAGCACATCATCACATATGATACCAAGTTTAAAGGGATGTAGGTACAAGAATAAAATATTGCATGATCGACACTGGTCATATGATATGAGAAGAATTTTTCTAGGCACAAACCAAAGGCTGAAAACACAGAAAGAAAATTCTGTATGGCTGCAGCAAAATTTAATACATATATATTGCAATGAAGTACCGTGAACTAAGTTGTGTACAACAAAACAATTACTGGACAGGGAGAATATTTGCAGCATATATGGAAAATAAAAGTTAATTTTTTGAATATATTTAAAAGCACTTACAAGTTAGTTAAAAAATAAATACGCCATATGGAAAATAAGGGCAGGTTAGGACATTGGAAGAAAAAAGGAGAGTGGCCATTTGGATTCATAAAAATAAATTCAAATTAACACAATGAATCTAGCTTTCCATGGGTCAGACTGGCAGAGATAACAATAGTGAAGACACAGAGGGCTGTCCAGCATTCATAGCTGCGACGTATCCACACAGTGCTGGCAACAGTTGAAGTCTGTGTGATATTCCTGGAGAAAAGTTTCACAAAACAAATCGTGACCATTATAAGGATTGTTTACCACTTAGACCAGCAATCCCATTTCTAAAAATTCATCTTAAATACTTAAGGTACGTACCAGGGTTTGTCTTCAAGATGTTCGCATCATCCAAGCTTGAAATTGTGTAAACCTGGCAAACAGCATAGCATAGACGGTTCTCCTAAAATAAGAACTAGATTGAGCAAATTTTGATATTTTCATATGATAAAACACTTGCAATCATTAACTAGTTTTTAATGTATATGATAAAAATAAAAGGAATTCATCATAATACTTCTGAGTAGAGGAATTATAAACTGTTGTGTTTTGTATTATCCCTTTTTAAAATAAAAATATTATTCATCAGACCATGTCTAGCAGGGCATATATGAAGAAAAAGCAAGAGTAGGTGAAGGGAATGGAGGTGACTTATCTTAATTTTCTGTTTTTATACTGATTTTTCCATTGCTAGTTACATGTATTACTTGCGTAATGAAAGTTATACAGGTAATATATGGCAGAAATAATAATAATAGCCTCCAGGCAGTGAGCCTGAACTTTTGTGTGTGTGGGCATTTCTGCTGTAAGCTACGTTCATTCTCACTTGAGGGCACTTAGGGTTAATGCTCCACCACCCAATGGGCAGCATCATGGCCTAATGACACCCCCTTGCCAGCCTCCAGATCCCCTGGTACCAAGCTGCGGGCCATGGTGTGCAGCAACACCTGAGCTCTCCCAGGGTGGGTGGCAGGGTGGCAGCCTCTGTGTAAGAGCACACATGCCTCACAGTGTTTCTGATTCCACTTTAATGCCAATATTTTCCTTTCAAGATGATCAAATAACGTTTGTTCACCTGTAGATCATGTAACCGTTCATACTGTTTTCATGACACTTTATTTCATTCAGTTTAGAGATCACAAGATTTATGGAAGACACACCCAACTCCAATCACACATCAGCCATGATGTTTACAACTCACCTGAGTCCTCAGTTCCAGCATCTAAAAAGTGATAAAACAGCGTTATCATGAGTGTTAAGATATTTAGTTGAGCATCAGATACATGATCCCTCCGTCAACGCTCACAAGGATTTTCTTAGGACTTCTTTAATGGAAAATCACAGGAATGTGGGGAGGCAGACAGGAGAGTGTCCTTGCTGTACAGACATGGAAAGGGGGCTCAGACAAATTGGCTCCAAGTCACAGAACAAACACGGAAGCTGTGTCGTATGATCATACTAGCCGAGACCTAGATCCACTGTTTCCCAAAAGCTGTGTTACAAATTCAAAGTAGAAAATCAAACTATGTGAATAGGAAGAAAATAAATGCCCATTTCCAGATTTTTGTGTGCGCTGGATTGGAAAAATGTCATCAAGCAGTGGGTTTCTTCCATCCTCCAAACACAGACTGTAGGGTAGGTTTTCTTACAACTGGAAAGGAATCACAAAAGGACCATTTGATATTTGCATTCATAATATGAAGGGGCGGCCAAGTCATGAGTCAGTGGCACCATTCCAAGTGAAACAGAAAGGGCTGCAAACATAGCAAGCAATTTCTGGCCAAGAAATTCAGAGTCAGCCCTGTGGGAAGGCAGCTAGGCTCCTCCTCTGGCCCGGCACACATCCTAAAGACTAACACAGTTATCTGAATTTAGGTTACTTTCTGCTTATGTCCACTCTTTCCCTGGTTTTCTTTGTTCCCATCTGATCACCAGCACTGATAAAAAAAAAATACCTTGTGCAATTTAAGTGGTAAATTCTCCTAGGAAAAGAGTTCACTGTTCATCTTTGTATTTATCACTGTTCTTAGGCAACTGTTGGCGTCCCTCTTCAAAATGTAGAATGAATGCATAACTAGTTCATTTTGAGGTGGATTAATCCAGTGCCAGTTGCTTCATGAAATGCATTAACCTATGTGTTTTCATGTGTCTTTTCTCTTATAGAAAGCAGAGATTGCTATTGCCCCTCTGACAATCACTTTGGTCCGAGAGGAGGTCATTGACTTCTCTAAGCCCTTCATGAGCTTGGGCATCTCTATAATGATCAAAAAGCCTCAGAAATCTAAACCAGAGTGGTTTTTCCTTCTTGGATCCTCTGGCCTATGAGATTTGGATGTGCATAGTCTTTGCCTACATTGGTGTCAGCGTGGTCTTATTCCTAGTTAGCAGGTTTAGTCCATATGAGTGGCATACAGAAGAGCCAGAGGATGGAAAGGAAGGACCCAGCGACCAGCCTCCCAATGAGTTTGGCATCTTTAACAGCCTCTGGTTTTCCCTGGGTGCCTTTATGCAGCAAGGATGTGACATTTCACCCAGGTTAGTTTGAAAAACCCTTCCTTCTTCACCACTCCCCAATAATTCTCAGTATTGTATGGAATATCTCTCTACACATTCTTTTCCTGGAGGCAGAGCATTAATTTGAAACACAGAAAAAAAACTTGCAATTCCCAAATTAGTCTAAAGTACATTCATAGCCAGTTTTTCCAAGTTAGCACCAAAGGTGGACACATCCCAAGGATGAACTTCCTAATGGAAAGTATGCAACTGCTCAGAACTCTCAAAGATAGTTAGTATTAATATTTCCTTCAATGGTCTGGCAGATAGGAAATGAGCATCTAAATTGTCAGACTAAGAATTTATTTTCATTTTGCCTCCTTTTCAAAATCAAAAGTTTTTGTTATTGTTGCTGTTGCTCATCTTTTAAAAATTAATTTTGACCTTGATTTACATCCCATGTATGTCACGGGAGATTTCTGCCACAGGACTTAACCTGACACCTGAGTTGGTGGAGCAAGTACCAAGATTAGACATTTTCTGTGTAACAAAAAACATGAATAACCAAGCTGTGGGCAGTTAGCAATCTCGTTCTGTGTCAGTTTAATAGACATATTTTTCAATATCTGTGGAGTCATGGCTTGCTTCCTTTGGATGCCACAAGGACATTTTTAAGAGTGGTAAATCCAGTGCCAACGGATTTTAGTTATTTTTTAGTTATGTTTGCCAAAAATGTAGCCAATGTCCTATTGCAGCATGAAAAACATCAAACTTCTCCCACAGAAAAAAATAACCACAAGTAGGAGAAGCTACGGACTGAACTTAAATATCAGTGACTTATATTAGTATCACAACTATACAGATGTTTTAAGGAAGTGTATGCTTTCTCAAAGGAGATATTTTAGGCAAAATGCAGTTCTATGTTCCTTAAGACCCAGGAAAAATGATAAATGTGTTTAAATTCTAATAACCTAGGATCTGAGTCAGTGACTCTGAATCAATGAAATGAAAAGAAAGCAAAGCAAGTCTCATAATGGTTCTGAAAACCAGGATTTAAGCAAATGCTAAGTTAAACCCAACAGGTACCAAAAAACAAACAAACAAAAAAAACCAGGCAGGTGTCACTTATATAATAATGTTTAAGAAGGGAGAATTTTAAAGTTAGAAATGTCATGAAAAATATGAATTTTTTCTTACATTAAAAAAATGTTTAAAAAACAATCTGTTCCAGGAATTTTAAATAGTTTGATGGTCCAGTGAGTGGCATCAATTGTGAAAATGACATGGATTTTTTTCTTCATTCCACCCTCACTTTCCCCGTGCATCTACATCACCCACACACCCCTGATACCAGGGAAAGGGATGGGGGGGGGAGAACTTTTCTCTTTTGAGATTTTGGCATCCATTTTTAATGCTGTCATGCTGTACATTGACAAGTCACATGCTCTGGTCTCATGTTGGCAGCAGCAGAGAGACATTCTTGGAGCATTAGGTAAAGATGCATTAGGAGATAGCTTCTCCCTCCACTCAGATCAGAAATGAAATATCAAACAAACAAAACAATCCTCAGCGGAGGTCACTCTGAGACCAGTGTATGCCCTCCTCTGGTCCAGCCCATGTGGGCACATGTCCCACCTGCCCTGGCAGGGGCTCTATCCAAAGGCAGGCCCAGGTTCTTCAGAAGGGCATCCACCAGCTCCTGTGAAATCTGAGGACCGTTCCATTGCTAACACGTACTGCTATTTCACATACCACAAAGAGAGAAAGGATGCTGCTGGTGCAACCACACAGCTGTGTTTTATCCTATCACCCATAGTCTGCACCCTAATTGGCAGAGTGCTAAACTGTGGAGGGGGAGGATATCGAGGATATTTAAGTAAGGGTTCCCTTTCTACCTCTGAAGCAAAGGCATGACGTTCCACATTCCTGTTGATAAACAATAAAAAGGAAACCTTTTCTATATTTTCAGTGGCATTCATATATTCGATATGGCATGAAAAAGGCATCAGGTGATTCAGAAAGTCTAGAATCTTCTGGAGTGGACTGCCAGAAAACAAAATGATAATTGCATTGTGATTTTAAACATAACATGTGAATTTATGATATTTCTTTTCTTTCTCTATGTTGGTTAGAGAAAGGAAAATGTGCATTACCTTATCCATGTTTAGATCCCTCTCAGGTCGAATTGTTGGAGGTGTTTGGTGGTTCTTACACTCATCATTATATCATCTTATACCGCTAACCTCGCCGCTTTCCGACGGTTGAGCGAATGGTCTCCCCCCATAGAAAGTGCGGAAGACCTGGCCAAACAAACAGAAATTGCCTATGGAACACTGGATTCAGGGTCAACCAAAGAATTTCAGAATTCAGAGTTAAGGAAAAACTAACCATGAAATGTTCATGATTTTGAAATTCAGGCAGTGGTTGCCAACCGCTAGCTATTGCAGGTTTTGCAAATATAACAGTAATCTGTGTTTAATGGCTAATACTTCTACTTGGATTTTATAATCACTTTGGTTTGGCAAAAGCTAATTTGTTTATTCACATTGCAAGAGAAGACCCAAGGAAAAGTAACAACAGAAAGGTAATTCACACAATGTTATTAATGTAACTTATCCAAAAGATTTCCAGTGTTGATAATGCTATGATTACTGCCTCTGAGAGGATTATAATTTATGTATCCTTTGGTGTTAGAGCATAAAAATGAAAGCAAGGTTGTTTTGTTTTGTTTGTCTTAAGAATACATTTAATTTGGTGCATTTGAAACCAAAACCTTAAGTGAAGCTCATATTCCTCATATGAGGTATAGTCTATAATCTATTCTGTAACAACGGACTTCAAAGTAATGTAAAAAAAGGATGGTAAACAGAAACTCTTAGGCTCTGGACACCTTCTAAGGTATGGTGTATGCTGCTCTTGTCTCTGCTTTTTCTGCATAAAATTGTTCAAACTGACATAATTTTCACATGTGGATGTGACCCCTTCTTGGCTCCCTATCGGGATGGCAGGTATTGGGTTTTACGTTTGTTTGTTTCTGGTGTTTTTTTTAGTTGTGTATTTTATTAGGAGGATGAATGTTTGATCCATGAAACTCCTTTACTCTGCTTCTACTGAAATCCGGAGACACGCAACTTGATAATGTCTGGTCAGAGATAAGGATTCATTTTGTGACTTTAAAACCAAAGCACTAAAAAAATAAATAAATAAAAACAAATAAATAAATAGATAAATAAATAAATAAATAATAAAACAAAGCACTAAAAGGTAGCCAGAGTAACATTTTCACAAATATTTACCTAAGTAATATGAGGGCATTTTACGTTTAATCTCAGTTAATCTAGGTATTTAATAATTTAGAAGTCAAGATATTTCCCGATTGTCTAAGCTTTCATGTAAAAATAATGACAGCCCTTTGAAGTAAGTGCATGCTTATGTATACAGTACTTGGAGATTACATTGTCATTTTAAATGTATATGCTTATCACTTTCTCACTCAGCTTGGAAATTAAAAACAACAAAACATCCTACTTTTTAAACTTTCATCTACTTGAAGTCAGTAAGAGATTTTTCTTTTTTAAAAAAGTATCCTTAAAAAAAAAAAAAATAAAAAAAAATAAAAAATAAAAAAAAAAATAAAAAATAAAAAAGTATCCTTATATACTACATAATACTATATTAAGAATCAAATCACTCAAAAATTCTGTCAAACCCATCACTGGACATTGTTTACAAAATAAAACCAGGCAGTGAACAATGTCCTTGTCAACAATTTAGAGCATTGCTAGTAGATATAATGAAACATTTACAATAATTATGAAGTATTTGCAGATTTTTCTAAAACTGTAAAGAATGCTCATGACAATACATTTTATTAACAATATTCTGTGGATAAACTTAACTGACCAAATTTTTTTTTTCAAATTTTTAACACTTACTGAGTGCATCCCAGTCTTTAAAGCTTCCTGGATAGAAACGTTCACATTTTAGCATAATTTCAGTTCCTTGCTGGAAATCTGTAAATCTGTAACTGCTTCCACCAAAAAGTAAGTAGGTAAAATTCAGTAACTTTGCCTAGAACCATTGGAGGTATGCATCAAAATGGAATACAAGTTTGTGGCTATCACTTGCATTTTTACCAACAAATGACAACTGATTTTCATGTAAATAAGGCAAATATTTGCAGGTTCATCATTCTGCCTTGAGTGATAAAGGGAGAAAGAAATGTCATGTTGATTCCCTGAAAAAAATGTCAGCAATAACCTCACCATAAAGCTCTTTGGCATCAAGCATGCTGAAAATATTTATTTCTAATCTTTATAGAGCTTTTAAAAATTGTTCCAAATTCTAAAAACTGGTGAGGTAGATAAGAGACTATATTGATAAGAAATACAGGAATAAGGAAAGCCGGCTTGCTGGATTTGCAAGAGCCTTTCAGAGAGGCTGTGCCGGTCACCCAGTGCCTCTCTCCTCTCGCTCCCACCCAACTCCAGTTTTAAAAATTGAAAGATTTTTTATAAGGCATTTATTGTTGCAGAACGGTCTGAACCCTAATGGGACAGGAAAATAATTTTCCCTGGCAGCACACTTTCAGAAATGCATAAACTTGGGTTCTCTGATAGAAATCTAATTCATTTCCTACCCTATGTTCCCCGTCCTCTCCCACAGATGATGACCTGGTTTAAATAAACCATTTTGTCTGACGGGTTGAGGAACAGAATGTGAAGGGTATTTTTGTACTTGTCAAAATGTTTTCTCGTAGGAACACAGTAATGGTACATCTATCAGCTCCGCTAAACTGCCTCAGGCAGTGACCTATACTCAGGGCTTCAAAAAATGTTGCAGTCACAATCAACTAGAGAAGAATTAGGCTAAGGGGGTGCTGGGGGGGGGGGGCTACATCCAAATTCAACCGTTTCCTTGGTTTGGCCCCATTATGAAACTTGGTATGTTTTGTGTTCTGTGTATCTTGTTAAGCATAAACACAGAGGCATTTAAGGAAAGTCTGTACCTGTCACTTAACGGCAGCCTTGCTGGTGCTTCAGCATTATTACACACCTGATGTGTGCACACCGATTTTCATTGCAGTTCAGATGTGGCTGTTTCAGTATAAACAGGAATGCATAAATGAGGTGATTACTATCTCAGAGCTTATAAGATTATCAAATATTGTGCACATCAGCCTTGCTGCATAAGCTGCCGGAAGCAGAAAATAATTCACCTGGCAACAATGTAAATATTAACTATAGTGCATGACATTTGTACATATTTTCCATTAAAAACAGGAAAGGCAGGATACTTAATTTTTGAGAAATTTTAAGGACAGCACATTTTTAAAACTCCAAGAATATTCTAAGTAATAAAATAATGCTTGAAATCATAAGCTTCCTCTGCATTGAACTTCACAATAAATACAGAAATCTGAGATTTTTCTAATCTTAAAAAAAAAATAATGACTTTTGTATTATCTCTGCCAATTACCTTGAGCATATACACTCCCCAAACCTGATCCTTAAAAAGACATTACAGTTGGAGGTTTTGGGGACTGGAAATCCCATTATCACTGTATTCATGAGTTTGCTGGATCTGCAGAAATTTCCTTTCAGCCTGTCTCATCAAATTTATAAAGGTGGTGCTTGCCCTCACTCCTTAGTATACACCTCCTTTGTCACAAATACAGTGCAGGGATATGATTTCTAGTGTTCCCTTTCTGAATGCCCCAGGCACCCCTTCCCCATGAGATGCGACCTTATTTACCGCCATTCACCTTGAAATCAGAATCAGGATTCCTAAACCTTCACAGAGTGACAAACAGTGTGATTTTTTTCCCCTAAAGAGTCGCTTTCATTATTCCCCTATTTTCCACCGGGAAGCTGCATTTTTATAATTTCCTTCATACAGAAGGCTTGCTAAGTGTGGCACAACTATGCTACGGATTCCTCTTTCTTCTAGACTTTAAAGGAATTAACGTAACTTCTTTTGCACTTACGGCATATATGATTCAATATACTTAAACAAATGCCACAGGTAATTTCCCTCACATTAGTATTATGCAAATGGACTTCTAAAAGATATCTGCGGCCTAAAGATACTTTATTCTTTAAAAAGGAATCATTAGCTTTAAGGTTTCATTGCATTCTATAATTAAATTATCTGCATAATTACCAAGCCCTAAACAACTCTTTTTTCTACTCTGCTGTGTTAGTTTTATTTAGCGGTTCTGATCCCTTTCAGTAAGATGCCTGAACAGTAACTAGAAGATTGCCAGGTAATTAGCTGGACTCTCAATATTCTTAAAAAATTTTCAAAAGAAAATTTTCAATCAAAATAATACCCAGGTTTTACTTCTTCTGTTTTCAATGTAGTACACCGGACGAAATAACCAGTGTATGTGGACCTCTGTACCCTTCTAAGTGAACCTCTCAAGTCAAGTTATCAATGCATTTAAAGAGTGATTATACACTGAAAGGATGTTATTTACCAACATTTCTCTAAATGGAAATAATCAGAATAAATGTTTAAGGACTTCTGTATCATCTGGTGATCCAGAAAGTTTATGGTTTTTCAGAGATTGAAACTTGTTATAAAATGGCAGAGTTAGGGATCCCTGGGTGGCTCAATGGTTTAGCACCTGCCTTCGGCCCAGGGCGTGATCCTGGAGTCCCGGGATCGAGTCCCACATCGGGCTCCCTGCATGGAGCCTGCTTCTCCCTCTGCCTGTGTCTCTGCCTCTCTCTCGTCTCTCTCTCTCTCATGAATAAATAAATTTTAAAAAATATTTTTAAAAAAACGGCAGAGTTACTTCTCTGGAAGAGAACTCTATTATTAAAGATGGAATGATTGGGGCCAGGAACCACAGGCTCCCTAATGGATCCCAAGGATGAGGGGTCTGGATCCAGATACTTCTCTGTCCAAGACCCACATAGAACCTTGCAATTACATTTAGTGTTGGCACGCAGTTTCCTAATGTGAGGATTCCCATAGCAGAGGTAACCTGTCGCTACCGACACACACACCCCACAAGCTATCACTGCAAATACTTTTAAGTGTTATAACATAAACACTTCACAGGACAATACAGGATGTCTATTTTCCATCTTGATATTTACCACCATTTGAATATACATTAACAAAAATATCTAGTTTTTTAGTAGTGTCCAACTATGCAAACCTCTTACTGTATAGGATATTGATTACTGAGTTGCCATCCTCTGAAACCAAAATTTTAAATATCAGTTTTAATCAGTTTCTTTGTCTATTCGAATCATTTGATTTTTTGTCCTGAAACATATCTGAAGTTTGCTAGTCAGTCTATTTGTTGATTATTGAAGATCTGTCTCTTACTGGATTTTATATTCTGGTAAACAAAGGAAGGTTCATGTAAAATGAATATACATGCTACTCAGGATTTGCCCCCATGCTTAGATGCAGGCTTTTCTAACTCATTGAATGTACCCTTGGGGACATTTGCGTTCCTTTGGATGTATTTTCACCTTTAGAATGTCTGTATGATGAAAAATAATAGGAATGCAGACACTCACAGAAGGTTCTAGATAAATTAAGTAGTGGGAGCCCAAATAGACGGAAATAGACATACTGCTTGGCTGAAGTGAAAGTGTTAGAAAGACTAGCTCCCAAAAATATATAAGAAAACAAGAATTGCCTTTTTTTTTCAGGTTCCCTTTTACTTGGAGAAGATTTTTTAAAATGTTTATTATTGAAGTGTAATTGGCATACGATGTCCATATTAGTTTCAGGTGTGCAACATAGTGATGCAATCACTTCCCAACCATCACCCAGTGTTCTTGGAGATAAGTGCGCTCAACACGTGTCCCCACACACAGCGTGCTCAGCCCTTCCTGACCGTATTCTCGGTGTCACGCTTCTCACCTCGGTGGCGCTGATTTTACAGCTGGCAGCGTGTAGCTACGGAGGAGGAATCCCTTCCCGTTAATGCGTTCTTGTTGGAGATTTTATTAGAAAAAAGTGCACACCGTTTGGTGGACCTCGAGTCTTGCCTCTTGCGTTGCGGACATTGGGGTGCGGGCCCACTGCGTCTCCTCCTCCTTCGTGCCTAGCTGTGACGTGATTAGGGTGACATCAGGGGTAGGGGACCGCTCTTCCTACCACATCTTAAAACTTAAAGGCATGAAAGAGACAAAATAACATAAAATAAAATAAAATAAATAAATAAAATAACCAAATAAATAAATAATAATAAAATAAAATAAACAAATAAAATAAAATAAAATAATAAATAAAATAAAATAAAATAAAATAAAATAATAAAATAAATAAAATAAAAATACAACTAACATAAGAAAATAATACTAAATAACATCAACTAAAACATCAAATACAAATAAATAAAAGAAAATACCTCAAAATAAAATACATAATAAAATAAATACCTCAAATCCAATAAATAAAATAACATAAATAAATAATAAAATAAAATAAAATAAATAAAAATAAAATAAAATAAAATAAAAATACAATAAAATAAATAAAAAGACAATATGGCAGCAGTCCTCTGTTACAGGATTCAGTGCAGGGGCTAAATGGGAATTTGCAGAGCTGGCCCTTCTGGGGTTTGCTGTGAGTGTGACAGCAAACATGATTGTAAATGCCCCACTCTACATGGCATCCTACACTTAATGATAGCACGCGTGCCCTGAGCCCCCCGCGTGGGGAGGTTCTGTAGGAGCAGGGGGGCGGCGCGCCGGCCCTGCCCGGGCCCTCGGCGTCCGTCTGTCCGTCCTCGTCCTCCGCGTCCTCCCGGCGGGGGGTTGGGGGGGAGCGTTCTTAAAAAGGCTTCGTCCCCGTCGGGGTCCGGCCAGTATTAACGTGTCGTCCCTTCTTCCCTGTGCTTGATTTTACGCGGACTGCGCTCCAGAGATCCAAAATCGCGGTGTACGAGAAGATGTGGACGTACATGCGGTCGGCGGAGCCGTCGGTGTTCACGCGGACCACGGCGGAGGGCGTGGCGCGCGTGCGCAAGTCCAAGGGCAAGTCGCCTTCCTGCTGGAGTCCACGATGAACGAGTACATCGAGCAGCGCAAGCCTGCGACACCATGAAAGTGGGAGGAAACCTGGATTCCAAGGGCTATGGCGTAGCTACTACTCCCAAGGGCTCCTCATTAAGGTGGGTGGGATAGTATAACAATGTCGCGTGTGTTGTTATAATATTCCACCTTCCCTGATGGCCCCACGCACTTGTTTTGTTTGTGTGTGAACATGGTATGTTCGGTTGGTTTTGGTTGGGGTTTTTTTTTGTTTTTTTGTTTTTTTTGTTTTTTGTTTTTTTTTTTTTGTTCGTTTGTTTCTTTTTCTTTTTATCCATTTCATATATTTTGATCAGCAGTCAGGTATTTTTTTCTTTTCTTTCTTTTTTTGTTTTTTTTTGTTTTTGTTTTTTTTTTTGTTTGTTTTGTTTTGTTTTGAACTTTGGAATATCGATCGTAGCTGACCTGTGTATCTTCCAAGGCCATATAAAAACCAAATGGTTGAACACTCGCTGCTGCCGGTGAGCCTCACACACGCGGAGCGACGCTTCCTGTCTCATCCACTTGTTCTGGTCGCTCAGCTCTGCTGTCCTGGTCGCCTAATGATTCTACATTTCACCTTTTTTTCTTTTCTTTTTTCTTTTTTTTTTTTTTTTTTTGATTCTGCCTGCCTGCTACATTCTGAGTACAAAGAATCAACCTCTTCCTAACAAACCACTTTTTTTTTGTTTGTTTTTCCCCATTTCAGTGTTTCGTTTATTATGGCATCGTTATGTTCTAGATTAACCGGAGGTGGTATCGGTGCTAACGCTGTGACCGCATCTGTCCGTAGACGGAATCACCCCGCCGGGGAGGCTGGGCTCTGATTCTACTAACGGCGCTTACTGCACTCACACTCTCACCCGTTGCAAGGGAGTGTGTGTAAGTAATATCTGTAAAATTAGACCCGACGACAATCCAGAATTGTTCACACACAGACCCCTGCCATGGATTCATAAGCAAAGCATCACACATGCGGTTATGCAGATAATCCACTGTGCGGACGATGCATTCTTAAGGAAACACTGGTAAAATCTGCCCTTCTCACCCCTTTCGGTCCTGGACATAGGGAATTCACATGCTGGTGCCCAGGAGGCAGGATGTCCTATTTTCCTTAAGCAATAAAGGCTACTGGTGAATGGCTGGGGCTAGACCAGAGCCGGAGTCAGCAGGGACACCTGACAAATCACTCTGATCACAGTGCTGCGTAGGAGGGATTCGTTCAAAGCACAGATTCAAGAAGAAATCAGAATCTTTGGTAAAGGACTAACCATGAACCTGGTCTTGACAAATGATGTCTCTGGTAGCCTTTGAAACCTGAAAGTAATGAGACCTGTCTGATTGCCCGCAGGGATGAAAGCAGGATCAACATTATAGGATTGATTTCACTGGTTTGAGAAGGGCAACTGCATGCAGTGCGCTTTGGAGATGTGTGCTGGGTGGGAGGGCAGGGTGAGGGGGGCGACAGAGCCAGAAACAGATGCTAGCCCCGGAAGAGTTGTGTTAAGCCAGTACTTTGTGTTTGCAGGCAGCACTGTAATAGTTACTGAGGGGTTTTACGGTGTGTTCTAAAGGGGCCATTTTAAGGGGAGAGAGAACTAAATCAGTCCAGTGAAGACAAATGGGTGTGGGCCTTGGGCAGTTCCAAAGTCACGTTTCTTTGAACACACTTCCCATATGAAGTGGAGGAATGAGCAGGGAGAAAGCCAAACAAATAAAGTACCCGTGATAAGATTCTACCCCCCGAATGTTTCGGCCATGCAGGCAACGTGAGCTGGCATCAGGGTGTTGGTCTTCAAGGGTATATTCTGTGTGATCAGT
Source organism: Canis lupus familiaris (assembly GCF_011100685.1). Classification (NCBI taxonomy): domain Eukaryota; kingdom Metazoa; phylum Chordata; class Mammalia; order Carnivora; family Canidae; genus Canis; species Canis lupus. The sequence goes on from NW_023331013.1 coordinate 23,478, forward strand.
GTGAGAAATTCAAAGCCAAGGAGCAGAGAAACATCTATGGAAGTAGGAAGTTGCAAAGAGCACTTTCATGTCACTAATTTAAAGAACGAGAAGGGGAGAAAGCAATGGTGGTTGGTATGGAGATCAGTGTTCAGACTATTGATTACATTCACTGGATGTCGCCTTTTGCTCTTAATTAATTCTCTGTGGATGTAGCTGCTTGTCCTCTGTCTTTGTCTCCTGATAAAGTCAAGTTCCAGGGACTTGCATTTGGCCCTCAGATACGGGCGCGCCTGCCTCTCATTGATGGCAAGAGAGAGTTCCCTCTTAAATGTGCCACTTTGTCAAATCCACACTACGGGGATTGTTTGGGGGGAAGCTGAAGGGCTTCATCTGTCTAGAACTGTATAATAATCCGCTATTGGCTTCCCCCTCTTTTCCTGTCTTCCCTGGATCTTGTTAATGAGGCAATTGTTAAACTCAGCTTCCCGGATGGAGAGTTTGTTTATGCGCTTTGTTTTCTATATGCCACAATTTCCTGAGCAAGCTGGCCCCTGCATGCCAAAAACCCCAGTCATTTGTCCCGTCGTCTTCGAGAACACTGGAAGAGCACGGAAGGCTAACCAGCATGCACCTTACCCCCCACCTCCAGCCCAGCTACATGGGGGGCTCATTAACTTAAATTCTCATTCTTATTCGATGAGGATCCTTCTGTTTGAACAGAGGCAAACTCATATAGAGATAGACTAATGGGCACCTTCTGTATAAATGATATAGTTTGTAGAAGCAAATTCAAAACAATGGCATTTTATCACAGCAAGATCCAGAGAGCACATCTGCATCAAGAGTGTCTTTGAAACCTCTCTGCCTTATTTGTTTAGTAGACTGACTGTTTTCCTATTGGATCTATCTTTTTTTTTTAACTTAGTCTTTAGGTTAATAATTCTGGATACAGTGAGACTAGTCTGTTTCGTTGTCTTTTAACAAAGTCTGCTGTTGTGATTCATTGGGCAGCATGAGACTTTGAGAACAGGAAACCAGTGGTCTTTCCTGCTATGTCAGCTGAAGCACAAGATGCAAACAGACAAACAAACAAAATGGCTAGCAAGCTTCCATTGACCTACGGAGCCTCACATTTCCAGACCTCACAGTGCTTCAGAATCCATGTCATGGAGAAGAGGAAGAGTATGATACACACTCAGGATGGAAAGCTAGGACTTGGGTCTTAATGTAGACTTTAAAACAAATGCAGTCTGGATTATTACAGAGACTGTATCTGTACCCAGAGTAGAAAACACTATGACCAGGATGGCCAGCACCCATCTTTATAGTAGAGAAGAATACGGGGAGCCCCTTATTGTTTGGAGAGACCTATTTCAGACTCGGGGTTGCCAGCTTTACAGAATGCTTTCAGTTACAGGAGGGCAGGCACTATGCTCAGAGTTATGGGGTTATTGGATTTGACATAGATTCGTCAAGTTTTAGGTCATAGAAGGATGCTAAGAATGTTGATGCTATTGAATGTAGCATCTATAGATCTGATTATAATGAAGAAAGCAATCACAGGCAAATGTGCCTACGAACTGTACATATTGATCAGCAGAAGAACTTAAATCTTACTGGCAGTTATTTAGTTTCCAAGTCATCTTCTAAAGAAAACTTTTAGTTCTCGTGGAGGGATGAAAGGGTAAAAGCGCTTCTTTTGTATTATCTCTGAACTATCCCCAAACTTTGATATTTCCCTCAAATCTTCTTTTAACGTGCACAGTGCCATTAATACTACTATCCACATCCTGGCCTTCCTTCTCATTCCTTCTCCAATCTCTGTGGCAACCCAAAGCAATTGTGAAATCCATCTCTGGCTGAGAAATTTTTAAAGGTGATTTTAAAACATATGCTATAGACAGCCTGCAGTGGAATGCAGAGCTTAGATGAAAGAGGCAATATCTTTATTTGACTTTACTGTCAGTACTATCAACTTTACTATACAGCTTTACTATACTTTACTATACTCTAGAGATGTGCTAGAGTATTTATTGTAGAGAAAGCATATACTTTGCTACCAAAATACTCTTTACTCTAGTATCCATGTTACACTAGTTGCTATACTCTCTACTATGCAACAAATAAAACTGACAAATGCTTAGAGGGAATCATAACTTAGTTAATACAGATTTACTGGGTACTAAATAACTGTTAGATGAGAATACCCCTTTTAAAGATATCCGTGGTATATAGTATCTATAAGTACCTCCAGGGAACATAGCAGCAGATCATATCTAAAGACTTCCTCTGGCCTCTGTAAGAATTTGTATACTTGACCCTAGTTGATTAAAGCCAAGTTAAACACACACACACACACACACAACCACTAGTCCCCTATCCTCTATTATTCGACAATGATAAATTTTATTCAAATTTTGCCTTCTAAAGAATGTTGGCAAAATTGTCTAAAATAAGACAAATGCTCCGACACCCCTCAAAAATGATGTCTCAAATGAAAGCAGTTCCAAAACACCTTGATCAGGAATTGAGATCAAGAAAAAAATGAGGTCCTGTTGGACTTGCTGACATCCAGCTGTAGGAATTCGTGCAACAGGAGGAAAACTTCTGGAACCAGGCAGGTCATGCTCTGCTTAAAACAGCCCACTCAGAGCCCAGGGCAATAGTGTGATAGGGGAGGAAGTAAGAAGAATGAGAGTTAGAATGATACATCTTTCTTTGACTTTTTCTTTCAGTATTGAGCACAATCAGTGGCTCAGGTGTAAATCTGTATCAGGGTGGGCGGAGTCCTCTGTAGGACAAATTAAGTTTCTTCTACTTTGGAAGATTCTTAGGGCAGATCTATTAAACTTGGTATTCAAATCCATGTTTTAAAATATATATTATCCTTAAGGGAACCATTTTCTCATGTAAAATTGGTGATTTATGTTTACTCATCAGTTCAAGTATAATACAAGATTTAGAAACGGGGTTTGCTGGATGTGGTGCATAAGATGAAGTTGACACCTGTTTTGGTGTTAGTAAGATGTCAGATGTTAGCACTTGATGTGGACATTAAAAAACTTAAAGTACAGAAAGTTAAACCTGAGTGCTAATATTCCTGAGCAGCATTGGCCTGAAGTGAATACATTTTTCACTTGTTTTCTGGAAATGAGTTGCAATAGATTAGTGTCTTTTTTTTTAACTATTATGGAAGGAGATGTTTTAGCATATGAATATCTTTCATTTTTCCTTGGTATATTAAGATATGCTGCAGGTAACTTAGTTTTTGTGATCTCATTACAACTTGGAATACAGTCTGTTGGACTAGGGATCAGAACACATGCACACACAAATCAATCATACACACACATATGCACACAAATCCCCCCTCTACATTGTGATATGCTTAATCACTTAGCCCAGTTTCCTGCCAGAGATGCTGATGTTTATTGCTGGGACCAAGTATTTTTATTCACAAACTGAGATGTGTATGGTAAGCTATCAATACTACGTGCATGCCAAAGGGAAAAAATCCCCTTTAGAATCTATATACCTTATTCTTTCCTTTCTAGATGTTGAGTCCAGTAGCAACATAAAACTTTCCACTATCATTTAAAATTCTACATTTTTCATTTAGGTCCTCCATTACACTTGAAAGAGGATTGAAATCACAACTCCCTGGGCAGCCCGGGTGGCTTAGCGGTTTAGCGCCGCCTTCAGCCCAGGGCGTGATCCTGGAGAGCTGGAATCGAGTCCCACATCAGGCTTCCGGCATGGAGCCTGCTTCTCCTCTGCCTTTGTCTCTGCCTCTCTCTCTGTTTCTCGAATAAATAAATAAAATCTTGAAAGAAAGAAAGAAAGAAAGAAAGAAAGAAAGAAAGAAAGAAAGAAAGAAAAGAAAGGAAAGAAAGAAAGAAATCACAACTCCCCATGAAGAAGAAAACAAATATGGCATTTTTTCTGCATTTCTTTAAGATTTACCAGTCATTACATGTTTGCCATTCTTCCCACTATTAAAAAAAAATGCTAATATGATTTGCCTTCATATATTTACCAGTTCATTCAACAGATGGCCACTGGGTTCCACCTGAGAATTTGCCGGTTGGTTGTCACATTTTTCTCTTCAGGTTTGGTTTTGTGACTGCCATAGGTAACGCCACATTGGGAATTTTCTAAACTCAGTGTTTAGCTGTGTGTTCCTATTCACTGTGACACTCAGAAACCGTATTTTAGTGACTTGCCTCCAAAAGGGGTAATTTGTGGCCATTTCAGTTCCTAGCACTTCAAAAAGGATTAAAAGTAAGGAGATAGAAACGCTATATATGAGGTTCACCAGTTCAAACCTTCACATCCTGAACTGTGAAGAGACCTGAGATTGGATGTCAGTTCTGACAGTTCTAGGAAAAGCCAGAATTCCAAACTGTTGTTCTTTAGTCCCACATAATTGCCTTATAGGCAAATCCTATAAAGAAAGAGAATCTCCAGAGAGACTACCTATATCCTGTACAATTCAGATTGATTCAGTGGGAACACACAATTCATGTGAGTGCTGAACCTCTAAGCCAACCAAGTCAGGCAGCCTTGACCTACATGTAGGAGACATAGCGTCGTGTCTGAGACCACAATTCACAATCTAATATTAATAAATGTGCTGTGGATGAACTTATCCTTATGTTAGTAATGTCTGTAAGTGTTTTCCTCTTGGTGTATGTCTAGTAGCCAGACAGTTCCACCTTATGTCACTCATCTTTATAGATCATCTCATTCTATGGAATGGTTTCTAGAAACCATTGTAGCTAGCATTCAGGATAAAAAGGGGACACAAATGAATGGCAAAGCAAGTGCATGAGGACCCTCTGTGTTTGGAACCCCTGTTCTGTGGAGCTGGGTGCAAGCCCACGTGTGGGTTCTCCAGAGCTCAAGCTATAAACACCAGATCTGGGTTTGCTGCCTACAGTTAAAGTCCTAGCCATAAGACAAACACCCTACACAAGAGAAATTGCATATATGAAACTTGTCTCTACTGAGCATAATGCAGCTTCTGCCCAGAGCTACAAGGCTATTCTGTGGCTGCCTACACCCAGGTAATAAAAGAGACTGTGTCTGATTAATGTTCTTCCCTAGAAGACCTCAGGCTATAGGACATGAGTTAGTAGATAGCAAATACCCTTGACACTTACAAACTAGGAACCGCTGTTAATTTATCCTTAGAACAGCAGCAAGGTCAAGTGATAGGGTTTTTTTGTTGCTGTTATTGTTTTTACTTTTTGTGCATTGCTTGTGTAGGTAGGACTCTGTTCTCCAGACTTACCTTCCTAAAGGGAAGGATATAAGGAAGATCAGCCCAGGCTGCTGTAGAGGATGGGCTCATTAAAGTTCTCAGAGAGATCACAACTCCTACTACTCTCCACAGTTCGATAGGAACAAGAAGAAGAGCAATCTGGCCATGCTGTAACAGATTCCTACCCCTTACTGTCCAAGTCCCTCTACCTGAGATTGGGGAGGGAGTGCACAAGAGATAGAAGAGGAGGCTCTTTACACTTGGAATAATTAAACACATAAAGAATATTTCAGATGTGCATGTGCACACATGTGCACACAGGACTTTGAAGGGAGCAGAGTAATCAGATTTACCATGGAACTCCAAAATACCTATAATAAACTAAAAATAAAGCTCAGTTTATTGTGGATATGTAATATTCTCCTAAATGTAGAATTCTATACGATACTATTTTATTGCAGTTTTATACTAATGATAAACATCTACTTAGTGCATCATAAGTAAATTATGGTTATCCATAAAAATGAAAATGTTTCAGCCTAGCATATGGGAAACCACCCATCCACAACTTGAGGCATTATTATCTTCCTTTTGTCTGTAAAGATAATATCAGCCAAGATAGGAGCTGGTTTATGATTCATACTTAAGAAAGGGAAGATAAAATAGCTTGGCAGTTATTTGGAATGAGCTGAGAAATAGTAAAGACCCTGGCTTAGAATTATATTGTTTTAATTTAACTAGGAATAGGGAAGTACAGTTCATTTACTTTAATGTTCATTACTACTCACCCCCAAATTCAGTCCTCTATAACTCTTGTTTTCAGAATGAAATAACATACATTTGAGATAACTTTGCCACAAACACCATATCATACACATCCTGGCAACACCTGAATAGAAAATCACCATGTTACTCTGCAAACCACCTGGCCCTGGCCCCAAGCCTTGGAAATTGCATCGTATTAATTATAAGGATATTTGTAACTAATAATCATACTAATAGAAGTTAGAAATACGTTGTACATATTGTTTATCCTCCTTAATATCAGAAAAGTCCATTTCAGGATTGAAAGTTGTTTACCTTAAATGGACAGGTTATGTACTCTCTGAAAACCTAAAAAACTGTTGTTTGGGCTCATCCACAAAATGATAAACACTTCCAAAACTTTATGAGACCACTCTCATAGTACACTCTCTGAGTATCACATGACTCACATGACTCAACAGTGAAGGAAATTAGAGACATAAAAACGATCCTAGCGTCAATTCTGCTTTTCAAAGTTTATAATTCCAAGATGTGGGAGAAATCTATCATTTTAAAAACACCTAACCATGCAAGGTCCTATCACATCATGTTGAAATAAAGTAGACTTTACTTAGCTTACATTTTGGAAGGGGAGGAGACTTAGTAAGGAAACTGACACACAGATAATTCTTTACATAAATTAACTCAGTCTATTTTCTCGAAGCGTTCAATCTTTGGGAGTTAACCAAAATAAGAATTAAAATGGAGTCAAACAAATGTGACAGAAATAGTTCTCTACTTTCAGAAAAAAGGGGTGTATGGACCCCTCTCCACTGCATAGAACATAGTATAAACACTGTCAAGACCCACCCACAAAGCCTCTACTCTTATAGAATTCTGGTTGCTTCCTACTTGATGCTGACAGATTGCAGTTTCTGAACATCCTTTTTAAAATGGCAACAGGCCAGGATCCCCTTAGTAGCTAAGAGAAGCTCTCATCAGATACCCAGCCGCTCTTCTTCCATGTTTTCAGGTATTTGCAACTAAAATCACACACACGAAAAAATCATAAAAGCATTGATCAGTGAATACAGCTGTTATAAGTGGCCTTAGCATGCAACTAAATTTAAAAAAAAAAAGGCATGAGAAATAGAAAAGTTAAAATGAAGCCAAATATCCAGAGCCCTAAGTCAGTATCCTAACCTTTGTCTTATATTTGAGGCTAGGAGGAGGTAAATAAAACACAACGGGATCCAAGAAGAGCTGACCTCAGATTATCTCCCAGAGTAAAAAGCAAAGAGCAAAGGCTAATGAAAAGCAACAAAAAATTTGCTTTCTCTTAAGTGATATAGCAAAGCATATAAAGCAAAGAATGAGTTGATATGTCATCTAATGTTCTTTTTAATTTGTTCACTTTTATGAGATGATGTTTAAGTTTGGTTTAATGATGGAACTCTAAAAATTACTGAGCAGTATATTTCTTGTGACACAGTAGTAGCAACAGTGCCACATGAGAGCTTTCAAGCCACTCCAACATGTCTATTTTACTTGCTCCTTTTCACTCTCCTATGATGTCATTCTAGAAAAAAAAAAAAAAGAGCCTACAAATCGGAGACGTTATGTGACTTGCCCACAGTGCCACAGCTACTATTGGAACTGAGAGCTTCTGACTCTTTGCAGTGCTCTTACAGGGAAAGAACAAAAGAGAACTTTTTAACATAAATACAGTTTACTTTCAAAACTTACTAAATAGATTTTGTGATTCTTCCATGGTGCAGTTTCAACAACATCCATAATTTTAAAGCATATTGAGAATGCTCCTATAGAGCTCAAGAAACTGTTTATATATTAAAAAACTAATAAACTCTGGCTAAGTTGAAGAAATTACACAGGGATAGACTTCGGGTCAACATAAAGATTTTACAACAATTAAAACTGGTCCAAAAATGGAAGGAAATTGGCTAAGATCCCCAGCATCAGAGTTGCTCAAGTAGAAACAAGAGTTTCTTGAATCTCTTAGGGAGTATGCTAAGACAGTGACATCTGAGTCCCCTCTCCACTTGAGAGTCTAAGAATCAGTGTCTTGTTGTGGACTATCTTTAGCAAAACAACCAAAGAATTCTCTTACATCTCTTTGAAGTTGCAAACACTTATTAAGACCAGGAAGAAGAAATTCATTCCCAGAACCTCAAGACAAGCTGATCCGGTTCTGAAATTAAATAAGTCACTTCTTCAATAGATAGCTGCTTTTATCACATTCTGTCCACATTGTGAAATAGAAAGATATTTAAGGAAAGCATTTCTCTCTAAGAACCACAGAGCTAGAGATAGACACGTCTTGTATGCCTCTATATCCAGATATTTAAAATTACATACTGACGTCAAACTTCTGGGAAGGTACAAATCTGACAAAATTCGCTGGGTTGTAAAAGGGGGAATAAAATAGCAAGAGTGAGGCACCTGCAGGTAGAAGGGCTTGCTTTGATTATTTTAAGAACAAAATGTATGCTTCCCTGTCTAGATAGGAGAAAAACTGCTCCATGTAATATGGTATCCCATGGTGTCTCAATATAAAATACTTGAGAGGGTGATTTTTAAGGGCATCCCAATAACACCAGCAACTTCAGTCGCTACTTAATTTATTTTTCTTTTTGGCCTTCATCACATATAGCAATCAGTTTATGCTCTGAAATATGAAGACGGCACAGCCACTAGAATCCTATCCAATCCAGGACTGTCCCCACCGTTGTTCTTTCTTATTCGTAGACTTTCACATCATTTCAGAATATAAGATATGTCCTTCAAAACTCTGTCATTTAAGTGACTTCCATGGATGAATGAATTAAGTGTTTTATAAAAAAAAAATCTTTTTTCATTTATAATACATCCTCACAATTTCCAACTGCATCATGACAGGAAAAAAAAAGGAAATTCTCTATTTCTGTAGATATTCTTCAGGATTTATAGAGTTTAGTGGATAAGGGGCTGGTTTGTCAAAATAGCCATTTGGTGAATATTCTTTAAAGATAATGAATGAAGTTACAGTTCCTAAGGAAGAACGTGAGGACAAACACATATACGTGTAGTTGGAAGCTTTACTACGCCATGTGTACATCATGTAATTTTTGAGGGTGATCCGAGCTCCTAGGGTGGTAGTGACAGACGTACAACATACAACCCTCCATACAGTGTTCTTTCCTTGCACATTTTCATAACGACCATTAGAGTAACGATTACCCCATCCTTCATGTTGACATCTCTGGAATATATTGTGACAACCCAAGTTTCCAAAGTACATCCATCTTCTCACCTGATCTCATTTTCCTTGATAAAGAATTTTAATAAGTTACCCAAAGTTAAATAACAATAGCACATGATCTTGTATGGGTTCAGGCTCATTCTCGGTCTCCACTTTCCTTCATGTCTCATGGAATTCAATCAATTGTCTGGTATTTGATCTTTTTTATGGGAGCCAGTCACTGAAATTATGCCAAAGGGTGATGAGGGACAGACTCTAAGCTCAATTAACTAGATGGTAGTCTCAAAAAAGACAAAGTCTAATAAGAAAAGATCATAGCAGACACCATGTAAAGGAAAAGGAAATAAATTTAACAACTCCTACATACCAAGCGCATGTGTATGAATATGTTTCCCCCAACAAATCCTTGGTGGTGTTACTGTCTTCACCTGGACACATGGTGCTGCTGAGGCTCAGGTGGAATAGGAGCGCATCATTGCCCCATTCCCAAACCCACGCTCCTTTCACATGCTGCCTTGTTTCTCTCCAGAGATACCACAAGCTCTACTTAGAGGTATACTAAGAAAGAAAATCCCATCTTTGGCCTACCTATGATTCCCTGTTTTGAAAAACATAGTTTCTGATATCTCATTTCCCCAACTTTCCTAACCCTCCCCCCTTTTATGACCCTTAAGGGCTTTTTTTTTTCATTTTCGTAATAATTCTTGTTAATACCAAATTTTGTACTGCCCCAAACATGGTGTTGGCATGTAGCCAACAGGGAAGTGAGTGGAGACACCACAGATGCCCATGATACACTTTCCATGATTCACTATAGCTGATGAAAATGACCCACGCCATGCGCTTGCATGAACCCCTCAGCTCTACGTCTGTCTTCAGTTCACTGCAGCTCTGACAAAATAGATAAGAGGAGAGAGTTTTGTCCCCCTTACACAGCAATGTTACTCCCCTTTGGCTTAATCCTTACCATAAATTTTAAGCTCATTTCCATGAACGCCCCAGTATATCAGACAGTTGATAGTGTCTTGTGAGACCTGAGGAAAGGGTTGGCCAGAACTGAACTTGACTTTAATACAAGACCATGTTCTATTATTGTTTAACTTTGGGTATTTCTCCCCTAGGAGGAGGACAGAGGAGAACTAACCAGCTCCAGGACCAAGGTAAGAGGGGAGTTTTCTTTCAAAAGAATGGGTTCCATCCATTTGAAGGAAACCCCTCCCCCACCTATTTTTCAATCCCTTTTTCTTTGTACATTTATATTTTTTAACCACGCCTTAGGAAACCAGCTTGCCACCTGTGAGTGATAGTTACGTGGACATCCCCTTACAAATGTTACAGCAAGAAAAAATAAAACCGTCCCAAAAGTCGTATCAGTTAATGCTAATGCATTATGTTTTCCATCATCATTAAATATCAGTGTCAGCCTTCCATTAAGGATCAATCTCCTGCACCAGCCTTAAGAAATTGCCATCAGCTGTTAATTTCTCCCTACATAGACTATGGATGGTGACTGATAATCAAACCATAATGGGTAATGGGGTTACAAATACATTAAAATTAAAATCTAGAGTGTTTCCATAGAAAATATATTATTCTTAAGCAATTTTTTATTAAAATTGTTTTAATTAAAAGCAGCAGCTGATAGAATGTAAATGATAATTTGGAGTATGTGCAGGCTAGACTTGGGTGCACAGCAGTACAGACTTGATGAGATGTTTAAGGTGCCATATGAAACCCAGACAGAAAATGAGGAAGCGGAGCTAATACTGTCCTGAGCAGGGTTTCTCCACGTGTCAAGCGCCTTCTCAGGCATCACTTCCAAGGGGTTTCCATTGCCACCTCTCACCTTCTGTGTTGGCTCTGGAAGTCCTCAGTATTCGCCCTGTGTCACATCGCTCCTTCCAGGGGAGAGAAATCCCAGGCAAGAAACAAGTGAGAGAACCTAAAAGCATCCAGAACTTGAGATATTAGAAGAAAGTGGGGTGGGGTGGGGTCACGAAGCGACAGCTTCCAGACCCCCTGCAGCAACCCTTCTGTCATCCTTGCCCTCCAGGGAGACCGGGTCTTGTGGGACTCCGTCCGTTTTAGCGAAGCTTGATCCTCAAGAAGAGAATCTTAGGAAGGAGAGGAAATGTGCAAAAAGAATGAGAATTCAGAAAAAAAAAAAAATGAGACTTCAGGCCATTTGTTGCCAGTGTCTTTCAGAAACACAGTTCTGGTCATTTTGTTACAAGTACGTTTAGAATCACTTTCCAGTTGTATTGTCAGGGTTTTTTCACAAAAGAAAATAACTTCAGATGGATACGTTTTTGTTGGAGACTGTTGTGGTAGGAGCCGGACCCACAGCAGTCCTGCCATTAGGAAGGCCCATGAGTGGACGCACAGGAAATAGAAACTTGATTTTAACAGCAACGTACACTCCTTTTGTATGTAATATTTGCCGTGGTCACGCAGTAGACACCTAAGCAGTAGGACTCTTAGCAGATCATGCATTTTGTCATCAGAAGTCAGATAGAACCTAATTTTTAGGTTCCCATCCCTGACTCCCTTGGTTAAAAACACAGGATATGCGGGAGGCACATTATTCATTCCTGAATTTTAAGGTGCCAGATGGCTGGATTGCCTGAGCAGCCACACAGAGAAGGAGAAGCATCACAGTACTGTTCAGTGGACCATTTATGTACTAGAATGTGGTGTCCACACTGACATTAGTTCTGATTTGTTGTTTGATTGAATTTTATGAACTATTTCATGGCAGTCTCATTCAGGGAAGGAATTAGTGGTCATTCTGCAGTGACTTGGTTTTGTTAGGTAATTTGAACTTGAGATGAAACACCGTTTTTGTTTTTTTGCTGTGTCATGTTGCTCTGTAAAGTGAAAAATACTGATCTCCTATTAATTGCATTCAATTTATTAGGTATATTAAAAGTAGTGAATGGAAGTGCCCAGGCTGGTAGCTTAAGAAGTACCCAAGTACTTCTGTCAAGGAGCAAGTAACTGAAAGGCGGCGTGCCATGCTCTAGTATTAACACCACTCTAAGCAAATGTTGGTGAAACTATTTTAAGAATTTAAACTTTTGGGTTTTTCTTCCCATTTAAATTGTTTAATAGAAACAAATGAGAGACTTTATTTCTGTTTTGAAATATCGTTGTGAGCCCTGCTGCCCTCACAGATAAGAAGCTTTGTTTCACCTTTGTACAGCATTAACTTAAAAGCTTAAAGACACACTGACTTAGAATTCTTAAGTTTTGGTTATTTTCAGAGAACAGATGAGCCACCTGTGTTCCTAGTTAGGAGGTTCACACAGCTTTCTTTTGAGTTCTCATTAGCTTAGAATCCCTTCTTCTAGAAGACCTGTTTTTATCACTCAGTTTCTTTTTCTATTTATGCTATTCTCGCACCTGACCAAAATCCAACCCAAAAGGTTGGGTAGGCAAACAAGCAATTAAAAGACACTTTAAGTTCTATACAAATATTGGTCTACTGCAAAGGAACCTGACACCCTGGTGTCAGGTAAAACAAAAATTGATCCTTTTATTTTTTCTGTTAAGAACTTGGTGGGAAATTCAACGTATTTATAGATAAAGATTCTCTAGACATATTTAGTGAATTAAGTATATATTTAAATACACAGCACAGTAAAATAAATTTTAATAAGGTATAAACCAGACAGAGTTAGCATTTAATATGCGGATGACAAATGTAATTATTTCTCTACTGTACCAAACTATAGTGTTCTCAGTAGTAAATTTAGTAACAGAAGAATTTTATAAAAGTGACATTTATTTGCTACATTTAAATAGGTTAGAACAAAAATGATTAAAAAGACCATTATGTGGGATTTTTAGAGTTTAGTTGCATCTGATTCACCTAATGGTCACAACAAGCTTGTATCTGATTTTATCAATTAGTATTTTTTCCTTGCCCAGCTGCCGAAACTGAGCTGGTAATCCTTTTATTTTAACCATCTATAACCTCACTGAAATAGTATCTTAGATATTTTGTTATACAATGGACAAAATGTTTGCCATTATTCAAAAAGAAGAGCTAGCATCATTTATTCTTCATGTCCCTCTGTCAGTATTTAATAGATCGTTTGGGTGCCGTTTGCTTTGTTTCATTTTATTTCACTTGCTTAAAAAACCCTCCTCACCAGTAGGTCTTCCCAAATCCATCAGGTGGCATGGCTGAGGACTCCCTTTGATGGTTCAGCACCCTATTCTTTCATCTTGATGGGCTGCTTGAAAAGGAGCACCTTATGTTAATCACGAAGATTATCATCCTCCACGTAGCTCACCCCCACTCCCCCGCCCCGGTTCTCATAGTTTTGCCCTGCCTTTGGCTGAGAATAGTGTAAAATACCCTCAAACATAGTTGCTGTGCTCCACGAGGGAAGACTCCAAGTAAATGTGAGCATTCCAGACAATAGGTAATTTATAGAAGAAGGAGATAGGTCGAGTCTAGAGTACCTGGGAGAGACCTCATAAAAAAGTTTCAGATGTACCAGTTGATAACATTAGTTGAATGAGTAAGTCCATGAGTGATTATTGGAAAATAGTAAAGCCTGTAGAAAAGCTAGGTGGGAAAAAAAAAATTTCTGATGAAGGTTCTGTCATGAGATTGGAATCTATTGTGAATAGATTTGGGACTCTAAGGAATCTAGCCTGGGGGAGGCAGAAAAGATCTCTTGGGAATTGGGGTGGTTAAGAGACTGGGCTTCTGAGTTAGAAGGATGCAGGTTCTAATCCTGCCTTGCCATTGACCAGCATGTGGATTCAATTAGGACTCCATGAGGACTCCATGAGAATGTGAAAAACTTGGGGCAACGCCTCAATCAAATATAATTAAATTTTAAGTATACATTAATATACATTAGTTGAACTGTCAGGAAAACTAGAATAGAGTCATATCTTGGACTCAGTCAGGAGTCCCAAAGGTGTTTGACAAAGTGATGTAACAGGCAGAGAAGTGTGGCCATACTCTGGGTAGCTGTGAACCAGATTGTGAGTCAGTGGATCTTGTCTCAGGTGATAAAGGCTTTGACTCAGGTGTTACCTATATAATGGAAATGCACATATAAATTTGAGAGAGCCCATTTTCAGAAAAAAAAAAAAGTTCTCAATGGCTACCTGGCTATAGGAAAGGAGTGGAAATGAAAATTCGAAGACAAGATTGAGTTTCTGTGGTTGGGCTTTATTATTTGTATTTAGATTTCTACTTTTTCTGTGAAACATTTTCTGATCCATTATACTGAAGCTTCTTTCTGATAACATTCTTGGGATTCAACATTTCCTGTCCTAAAAGATCAGAACTAGAGACCTAGTATGTGTCAAAATAGACCTATCTAATTCCAACCTTGGGAACGAACAGTATCAGTATCCAATCAAATCAAGTCAATGTAAAGTTATTGGTATGGCTTTTTAAGGAAAGTTATCTACTGTTCTTCCTTCTTGAATATTTAGGGGGGGATCCATTTCAAGTGATAAGACCACATGCCTCTGAAGTCTTGCCTCAGCTCAAGAAGTATTTTAGCCAGAGGAGACAGGGGATATATCAGGCAAAGCTTAATCAGGGATCACCCCCAGGAAGGCCTGACAAAGAGGAAAAGAAAATCCCCCTTGGAGAGCCGTAGAAGGGATGAATACATAGTGTAGCTATCCAGGAAAGGGTACCCACAGAAAGCAAAATTATCCCAGTCCTGTGGGAAAGAGCACTGGCAGGAGGCAGAGACCTGCATCTCAGCTGGACTTGGAGAGCAAGCCCACCTAACCTTCCTTCGACCTGAATGACCACAACCATCAGATGAGGAGGATTGAGACAACCTCTGATCCCCATTTTGATGCCAAGATTCTAGTTCTTTAAGGCAACTGATGGACATTTTTAACAATCAGCAAAGGAAGGAAAAAGGAAACACTATTGGTTAGACTTTTGGAAATTAAATAAAGGAAATAAGGAGAGTGGTCTAAGATAGAGGAATCCAAAGTCAGGGACACAATAGAGGTCACCCAACAAGTCTGCATGAAGGGCATCTGCATGAGAAACCAAGTACTGCTGAGCAGCACACATACACACAGTGAATGTGGCAACCACCAGCTCTTGTATTTCGGAAATTTACTTGAGCATAGTAACAATCACAACAAGAGTGATGTGCAGAGGTGACCTGAATCACTTCAAATCTATAGGTAGCTATGGTCCCATCTTGAAACAAAGCCCTCTTTTATATGATTCCATCACAGAAAATGATAATAAAATGGGGTGGCTTGGGTGAGGACTGTACCTCATATCATCTCAAACAGCACCCCAAGGCCACCACAAGTGGTGGTAAAATAAAATTTACATGATTTAATATGAATAATGCATATTTTCTCAATATTATGTAAGGGTAACCAAAAGTATCTTTCAACAGTTTTTGTTTTTAATTTTTATTAATGTAACATACAGTCTTTTAAAAAAAGTCCTGGGGGCCTCTGGGGGCTCAGCTGGTTGAGCATCTGACTCTTGATCCAGTTCAGGTCCTGATCTAAGGGTTGAGACTTCAAGCCTTGCATTGGGCTCCAAGCTGGATGTGGAGCCTACTTTAAAGATTTTTTTAAAAAGCAAAAACAATGCCATGCACGTGATGTGCTTGCAGAGTGATCACAGATTGAGGCTAGTACCTTGGAAGTTTATTCCCACCAAATCATAGTCTTAAAACTGCCTCTCTATGAAAATTCTGGAGCAACTATTGGCTATAGAAATATTTGTATTTCCCTTCCATTAATAGACATAAGTGAAAATGGTCATTAATTAATTTTAAAATAAGTGTTCCTAGAATCTGGAAGAGATTTTTTTTTATCTGTATTCATGATTGTCTTTCTAAGTTTTGTGGATCCCCTGAAATCATATCCCCATCTATCCATAGTTTTTAAGGGCTTCTAAAGAGTTGCCTAGTGCAAAAGAGGATAGAAAATTCTGCTCTGTGACCTAAAATTGACAGAATCATGAAACTAAACTTCATGAAGTAATTGTAAGGATTTACTTTTTTTAAAAAAGTTTAACACTAAAAACAATTAAATTTTCATTTATCACAACCTCTACCTAGTATTCTAAATCACTGGCAGACATCCTCACAAAAATCAGAGTATTTCTTCAAAGAATCACATTCCTCAGACCTAGGCCTCCAATAACAATTAGTCATACAAATTTCAAAGAACACACACTTTAGGGGACACCTGGGTGGCTCAGTTGGTTAAGCATCTGCCTTTGGCTCAGGTCGTGATCTCAGGGTCCTGGGATCAAGTCCCAAGTCAGGCTCCCTGCTCAGTGGGGAGTCTGCTTCTCCCCTTCCTTCTGCCCCTCCTCCATATTCTCTCTCCCTCTCTCCCTCTCCCCCTCTCAAATAAATAAAATCTTAAAAGAACACACACTTTAGAGATAATTTCTGGATTCTAACTCTGTTTCTACACAATTTATGTAGCTGTCTTTGACTCACTTGGTGTATGAAATACAAAGGACTTTATACACTAAGTTAATTGCATATATGTCATCCAAAATCCAAAACAGACAATAAGCCCTTCCTTATCAAGGTGCTTTCAAATGCTCATTATACATGTTGGGTCTGAATTGTCTTTCCACCGGAAAAAAGAATTTTCCCTCCTAATTTCAAGATCAAATTATCAATTGGTAATGTCATTTCTGTGCAAGTCTTACCTGTCATTCGGTAAGCAAACTGGAATTAAAACTTAGTATCTTTTCTAAAAACATTTGCATATACAGAGCAATTTAGCCCAAATCCTGCCTTTGGAAGGAAATGCACAGGTCCAATGAAGCAAAAAGCCTTGTGCTTGTTTACTGGAAGGGATAATTTGGGAAGAAAACTCAGAGCACAAGTTAAATCAAAGACAGTGTGGCATTTATAATTCTGAGAACCAGTTACTCTTCTAGGCCTTAAACAGCTGATCAAGGGTAGAACTTGACGGATGAACATTGGGTGTTATGCTATATATTGGCAAATTGAACTCCAATAAGATACAAAAAAAAAAGGTAGAACTGTGATGCAAATGCTTTTCCTTAAGATAAGATTTTCACCTCCTTATCATTTGACAGCCTATTGATTTTTAGTTATTTTCTTGAATAAATATTTTCAGATATTTATTTATTTTCTTTCTAACTAATTCTTAGTTATTAATGGACTTTCTACAAAATTCTGAGGTTGTTGTAAATTCTCAGTGTCATGGCTAATTTCCTCCAAATACCTTTATTTGGGGGTACATCATTGATTAAATGCAAAAGTAAAACCCTATATGGTCCATACTCCCCCCTTCTATCTCCTTTTGATCCGTTAGGGTAGGCTTTCGTGTATGAACCCTTGTGACAATGGTGGCAATGCCAGTATGTAAATAAGAGAACCAGTAGTCTGTGCAGAGTTGGTTATTATCCATTTTTCATGAAATTACTATTTTCTTAGTAGAATGGTTCTAGAAATGTTTCTGTATGTACTTATGTGCTGTAACAAAGTTTAAATCAAATGAGTTTCCAATCTGGAATTTTAGTTTAATTTCAAAAAAAGGGATATAGTCAATATGTGGTATGATGAAAGATTTTTTTTAATTGCGTTTTTTTTTTTAATCCTGCAAAAAATGAGGACTTTTTTTCCTCTACTGTTTGGGGAGAAATGTAGTTGCCAGCCATGAAAACTCTTTTCCTAAAAAACAGAAGTATATACATATTTTTTCTTTTTAATGGTCCACTTAGCAGGACTCAAGTCTACTCATCATCACATTCATTTAATTCAGCCTAAGGGGAAAAGCTCACCTTGTCTATGTAAATATGTGTGAAGCAGCAAATCTTCTCTCCAGGCCACTGAGAGTTCTATTAACCACCTGCAGACCCTGTCTGACAGGGCAGGCCCACTAGTTGATGCATTACTCAGACTCCTCTGCCTGACCTGTTCCCTTCAAATAAGGCAGAACCTTTGTAAAAGCAAGTACATCATCACACATCACTGGGAGCAAGGAATGCTTTCCTGGCATCCTTAAGAGTAATTCCTAAATTCTACCTCTTCCTCATTTCTGTTTGTCTGGTTGGGTTGTTTTTTTTTGTTTTTTTGTTTTTTTTTTATCCAAAATACAATATATGTTGGTTTAAATAAAACAATTCTTTTAGGCATTATAAAATAATTAAAATTATAAAAATAATTGAAGTTTTTTTTGTTTTTACTGATTATTAAAGTATCACTTATTGTAGAAAATTTTGGATAGGTGGGAAGGCATAAAAAGCAAAATACAGTCCAAACTAATCATAATCTCTATGTCCAGAGATAGCTCTGTGTTGTATGTTTTTCCAATATTTTTAAATTAATGTGTCTCCCTCTCTATATATATTTTTATTCTTGAAATCATAGTGAATATACAAATTTGCTTCTTTTTTTCACTTAACATTATACTATAATCATTTTTGCTTGACATTAAAAACTTTGGTCATAAAACGTTCAGCATACAAAGTACTGGTGCTTATCAATACCATCACCTCAGGAACTTTGTAAACATATAGACACACTTCCACTGATTCAGAGGAACCTGACGGCAGCAACATCGGGCCTGAGCATCTGTATTTGTGATGGTGGTTCTATATGCAAATCAGGCTTGAAAACAACTGCTGCCCCCCCCCACCCCCCCATCCCCGTCCATTTCATTCTCCCCTTCTGGTGGGCATGTAAATGGTCTGCCATGTATGCTATAGAAATAAACTATGAGGTTCATTCAGTTACTCCCATTAGCATCATTGATTAACTATTAGAACTGATTTCTCAAACGAGAATTATTATTAACCAGTAATATTAATATTAGTCATTGGTATCATTATCAACACTGTCAGTAATTTCCAAGAACAAGAACTGTGTTTAACCTTTGTTGTGTGAAGTCCTCTTACTTCTTTTTTAGTTCTTCATTCAATCACCAGTGGATGAGGACGCATATGTTCATATGTTATTCAGTCCCTGACTATATTGAACATTGTCTTTACTTTTGTCTTTCACAACATGAGTGGCAGAGAATTGAATCAGCATTGTTTTAATTCACATTAGTTTAATTCCGAGCCAAGTTGAATTATTTTTGTATGACTTTTAGGTCTTTCTGTGTAAATCATCTATCAACAGGCTTTGTGGCTTTTAAAGGGATTTTCTCATCTGTTGACACAGTGTCTCATGATTCACACAATTTTTAAGTTTTTAAAAAATATGTTAGGATTTATTGGGGACTAGGAGAATAATTTCCTAACATCATTCAGGTACTATTCTGGATATTTGAACACCATGTTTAGGGGCTCCTGGATGGCTCAGTCAATAGAGCTTGTGACTCTTGATCTCAGGGTTGTAAATTCAAACCTCACATTGAGTGTAAGGATTACTTAAAATCTTTTAAAACACACACACACACACACACACACACACACATATATATATAGAGAGAGAGAGAGGAGAGCTAGAGAGAGAATGAGAGAGACTTTAGAATGAAGAGAGCATTCCAGTTGAGAAAGCACAAGCCTAAAAGTGATGAGACTTTCTCATGTGTATATAACTAATGGATCCTTTCCTATAAGGATAATAAAGCAGTAGCAAAATCACACAGTAAGTTAAGATAAACTGTACCAGGTCCATACAGTATTGAATCCCGGCCAACAATGAAATAGTCATCCTGTTAAGTAAAATGGTATTTTATTTTTTTAAAGATTTTATTTATTCATAAGAGACAGAGAGGCAGAGAGACACAGGCAGAGGGAGAAGCAGGCTCCATGCAGGGAGCCCAATGTGGGACTTGATCCGAGGACTCTGGGATCACGCCCTGAGCCAAAGGCAGATGCTCAGCCACTGAGCCACCCAGGCATCCTGGGATTAAGTTTGTTTTAATCAGACTAAACAGGATATTACAAATTATTTGTTCTATGAACTACATACATCCTAAATATTCTGTGTGCAGATGTTAACTCAGTGTAGGGCTGGTATATCAGTCCTTTATAATAATATTCTCAAACCCAGGAAATCATAAAAATACTAAACTCAAACTTAAAATGTTCCTTATAATGTAGATATTTGTTATGTGTAAATTTTAAAACCTTACCAACAGAAAAATTACAAGTAATATGGTCCAGAAGTAAATATAATGAGTAAGGCATAAATTAAGCATAAAAGCATATCCAAACATAGAATTGAATGATGAGTTACATATGAAAGGGTGGAAGAAATCAATGACTTAGTCTGAATTAAGATGCTTTTAACAAGAAAGTCTTTGCATTAGATGAATTTATCCAATATCCATAAATGGGAGATGTTTAGCTCTGCCACTTCCAGTTCTAGAGCTTTTGTTATGTGTGATCTTTCAACAGGAGCCTCACTAACAAAAATGGGTCCCAGGAGCTAGCACAGTGAGGTATGGATTTTCATAATCCCAAGCTTAATCGAAGGAAATTTCAGGTATGACAACCTCGGGTAGGTTTCCTGAGGTCCCAGAATTTGACTCGATGAGCATCTTCCTTCCACCCACGTCAAGATCCCTGCCATCTCACTACTATTAAAAAGGAAACTTGAAGAAGGTTTTTTTCTTACCTAGAATTCCCCAAAGGTACAAATGGCAAAGGCAAGAAATAAGTTATTGGAGTCCTACCTCGGTCTATTAAAGGTCATTGTCACCACACCTGAGCTCATAACTGTGGTTCGCCCTCATCCAGCAAAGGTGTAGTCATTTACCGTTTCTTCCTCTCCTTCCATTTTTAAATGAAAACAATCCACTCAATGGAGTTTATCTGTAAAAGCTGCATTTCATAGAATAAAAGGAATAATTAATGTAGGGAATCAGCATATTTTTATTCTCCCTTATCCTCTTGGCTGACCATTTTTTAGGCTTCTCTGATGTTTAATCAGAACCAGAATATCCTTCATTAATCCATGTTTCTGACATCGATTGTGAGATCTATGTCTGAAATGTGTGAAGGGGATTGCAAAGCAACAATAAAACGTTCTGTAGCAAGGACCTGCCTGCTCCATCCCTCATTTACCCCATACTTAGGACTTCCTTAAGCTTGCTTACAATGACTCCTTCATGGTTCCTTTTTCTCTTGCCTTTTTTAAAAAAAAAGAATACTTTCAAATCTATTCTAGCAAAATGAGTGAAGTAACTTTGTGTATTTGTTAAAGTCACTTGATGATTCTTATTTTTAATAACGTGAAAGCAATGGGTTTCATAAATAGAGCAGATGTTCACATGTGGTTTATGCTGCAGTTGAAATGGCAATCTATGGAGGCTGCTAGACCTGATTAGATAGAGAAATTACATCTGTAGTCAGACTATTGTAGAAAACAGACAGGTTTAACATGCAAAAAAATCTTGAATACCTGAAGACTCTTTCTGAATATTGATTACAAGTGCCGTCCATGCATCATTGAGAAAAGTAAATTTACATATAATAGTATCGAGTGGACTTTATCAAGGGGCCACATTTTTCTGGAAGGAAAACATGATTAATTATGATCTGGGCAGTGACTTACCTACTGGTCATGTGTATTGTATGAACCAAATATTGATGTATACACACACACATACAGATAGCAGTGTGAAACTAAACTGTTTTTACATGGCCTATTAGATGGTATTAGAAAGACAATGTCTTAGAATAATTTTGTAGAAAGCTTTATTCCAAACAGTTTTCTCAACCTGAAGCTTTTTTTCCTTATCCATTCCTTTATTTTGCCTTTTGTTTTCTCCTGTGCTGTGGAACTGTCTTTGGATATGGCTAATAACCCTGTTAAATAACCCTCTCATGAAATGATTTCAGTTTTATCAAAGGAATGGTCTAAACCAACACATGAAACTATTGGGATACCACTTCATTAAAACGGATCTAATATGAATATTTTAGGCTAAAATAAAGTGGATTATAAAAATAATTTTCTCCAAAATAAAAAATTTTAGTAGTTCAGTTTAAATCACAGAAAGACAAATTTAGTTGTAGACGCAAGATAAATTAAAACAATTTTCTCCCAACAGCATTTTTTTTAAAGGTCTCTCTTCACTGAATACTCATTCATTCTTATATTTCAGTCTGCTCCTTTGGGTGATTAAAGCAATCACCCAAATTCACTTTAGGAAATATATTCACTTTAGGAAGTATATTATTTTATGCCACTAATGTGGTACTTGGGAAGGTAGGAGCAGCTGATAATATAATTGACATTTCATAAATGGCAGTCTAAAAAAAAAAAAAAAAAAAAAATTTAAAAAAAATAAATGGCAATCTAACTCTAAGAAGAGCTAACACTCTGAAAGCATATGGTTTACTTGTGGGAAATGTTTATTCTCCAAGTGGACCAGACATCACAAAACTGGAAAATGAACATTGTGGTGTGAAATATTATAAACACATTTTAAGAAAATAAGTACTTCAATAGGCTGATTGGTGAAATATGTAACACTTTTTACCAGTCAACAAAGTGATATTTCACTTGCAAATCAGTTTTCAAGTGCTACTCATTAATATGAGGTTGTTTTGTTTTGTTTTTATTTACAATTCATTTGGCATGAAGTAATCACCAACTCGGTATTTATTGAATAGCATATCCCAAATTCTCAGTATGGAAGCCACTCCCTGGCTTTAACAGAAATTTCATGAAATGCTGGGAAAACCTCTTGAAAGAGATAATGGCTCGTTTAAACATTTTTACTTGAAAGCAAGTAGGAAACCAAATACTTGGCAGGCGAAAGCCCATGACACATTTTTTAATCCTTTTCATTAGAATCTGCTCCCTCATTTCCCAACAAAGATACACATGG
This sequence comes from Canis lupus familiaris, assembly GCF_011100685.1. Taxonomy (NCBI): domain Eukaryota; kingdom Metazoa; phylum Chordata; class Mammalia; order Carnivora; family Canidae; genus Canis; species Canis lupus. The sequence continues at coordinate 46,529 of NW_023331013.1, forward strand.
CGGCCATCGGATCTCCAGGGTCTGTTTGCAAAGTCCCTACCATGTGCAGCCTGGTTTCCTGGGGTTTAATTACTCAATTTCAACAAATTGGCCATGCCCTCCTAGTTTCCAGATAGCATCCAAAGCCTTCAAAAATGAACACAAAATTCAATATAAGAATTTCCCCAAGGGCTGCTACTTTCTTTCTCTTGACTATCCCGTGGCCACTAGCGCAGGAAACCAAACCAAACCAAACATGCAAATCCTAGATTCTGAGACCAGTGAAATCGAATAGATTAAAAAGTGAAACTCACGCAAACAATAAAGGGAATAATAATTAAGCCATACTCTTTGTTGTCAGGAACCCACTTGGCAAAAATGAATGGCTGCCTCTTTGGTTTGTCAATGCCCTTAGATTTTTCCTTCTGGGAATGCATTTTCATTTTGATCTCTTTTCGGCTGTTGACATCCTTGGAGGCAAAGGAAGTCAAGCTGTTGACATCCTTGGAGGCAAAGGAAGTCAAGGCACAATTCTTTCTCCATTCCCAGTAAATGCCAAGTTTATTGCTGTTTTCCAAAGGAAAAAAATCCATGTCATTGGTTGATGACAGCATCAGGTTTTTGTCAATAAATGAACTCTGAGAGTGAACAGCACCAAATGCTTCATGTTTAATACCTTTTGAAATTAATTACTATTGCCTTTGGTTTGGACTCTGGTGGACAAGGGGCTGCAGGACAGCAAAATGAGAGGTTTATTTAGCATCTGGGAGAAGCTTAAAAAACAGCTTAAGTCCTCATTCCTTCTAACATCTTAACAGCTGTGCAGTTTCTTACAAATTATGTTTTATCGTTTCAAGAAATGCTGTTAACCTCGCAGTTTTAAAACTGAATGAACAAGGCCTCTTGGACAAATTGAAAAACAAATGGTGGTACGACAAAGGAGAATGTGGCAGCGGGGGAGGTGACTCCAAGGTCAGCCTCAATGTCACCAAAAGCGGGTAAACAGTATGTATAGTAATAGGTGCATCTGCTGGGAGATACAGTTTGGGCCTCCTGACACCACCAGAATTGCCAGTCTAGTCCCTTCAAAATGGAAGTATGCAATTACTGTCAAAGCAAAAATATTTGCAACTGTTACCAATCTGGGGATACACGAACCAACCTAATCATAATAGTCCCAGCACATCTCTCTCTGGCTTTGAAGAGCTTGTAGTTCTTGGGAAACAGTGGTCCCAAGAACCTTGCTGTCAAATGCGGGAAGGGACCGAGGTTTTTGAAAGAGCAATTTAGAGAAGTGAGGAGGGAGGACACTGAGGGTAAGTCTGTCTACTTTTGTTCACCAGTACATAGCTAGGATGTCCACAAAGTGCTTTTAAGTAACAACAATGACTTGGCTCCACCTGGACCTTTCTAGAATACCTTCCAGAAAGGCATTTCTCCACCCAGAACCCTCAGGCTTCCATTAAATATCAAGTTAAATAATAAATCAAAGATAGTCATGTGAACTACACATTTTTTGCCTTCCATAAATGAATCAAATCCCAAAATGATCATACTATAAAAAGAAGACCTGTTCAGCTCTATTCTCCCTACATCCATGTCCTATTTCCAGCTTCATAAGATAATGTGGGGTTTTTCTTTCTAAGCAGCTTCTAAAGGAAAAGTATACAATTAACGAAATAATCAACTCATGTCCCAGAACCCTTCTTCACTGTGTATGGACTTCAGGAAAACTCAGAGGTGGGAATATTCCAACTGAATTTTCTTTTCTTCCATACCTTTCAACTGGCATGAAAGAATATTGAAATTTTAAAAGTATGCACTCTTGTCTTTCTTTTAAAATCTAGAGAATTGCCTAAAACTGCTAGTCTTCAGTATCTTGAGTAGGCTAGAAATTCCCTCCCGTGGCCACCCACCCCACAGAACCGTGCCCTGTTCTTAGAGAGCACCCAATGGGATGGCGGCTAACCTCACTCTTTTCCAATGGCACTAACTTCCCCTCCTTCCCCATCTAGAGAGACGTTCAAGTGCAGCTCCTTTGTCTATGCCCATCTAATTACCAGAACCTAATGGAGGAAGAGGAGGATAAGCTTTGGCAAGGGAATATTCTAGCCAAGGAGAGGCCTGACAAAGGAGACACGGAATCACATGATCTCCCATCCCCTGGTCCTGGGAAAGTATCATTCTGGAGAGAAAGAGCACAGAGAGAGGAGAATCGTGGGGGTTCCTTTGGGAGGGTTCCCCTTCAAGACCCCTCTATTCAAGGCACCAGCCACATGTTTACTTAAGGAATATTAACTCTTTTTGTATGTTGGCTCCCTAACTTCCCTGGAATGTTCTGACAGTTTCCATAAAAACATAAGTAAAAAAATACATATTTATATGCAGAGAAAATTTAAAGTTATGCCAATAATCTATTTTTCCATGTAAATTAGAAATAAAGAAAATATGATCTAATAGCACCAAAGAAAAGCAAAGATTTTCTAGTCCATTAGAAAAATTTTGCTCACAAATGTTTATTTTTATCTCCTATAGAAGTATAACACTGCTTAACAAATAAAACTTTCCACAAAAATGAATAACAAAGTCCTATTTTAGTGTGCATTAAAAAGTCTTTCCAGAGAAACAAGCAGAAACCTGCACATAATGGAAAAATTGATTTAACAAAAGTCACTTTAGTCTATTTAAATAATGGGTGGGACAGCTTTGTTGGATTTTAATCTGTTTTATCCCACAGATTGTTTGGTACACAACAGACACTAAATAAATATTTGTTGTCAAAAAATATATGTAAATCTAACCTTGTAGTTCTCAAAAGTCAAACTGTTGCTCCCACAGGTCTGCAGTAACCTACTTTCACCAAACATGAACTGCAAAGTGATATTCTAAAATGTTACTTCAAATCTTAATGAAATGTTATAAAAGCTAATGTAAAACACTTCCCCCAAATGATATCACAATATGTTCTATTTTCCCTTGAAAATTTTGTTTCCATACTAAAAAAACATTCCTGTAGGTTGTATATTGATGGACTACTTATCTCCAAGTGAATAGGTGTTTACCATCTAAATGTTAATAATGCCCGACTCTGAGTTTATAATAAAAGGCAGTATTTTAAATGTCCTGACCTAACTTAGGTCAAAGTAAAGCACCAGGAGGCAGTTGTTTTTTCATGTTTGTTTTGGGCCTTCTACAGGTGTCTGGTTTTCTTTTTAAAGTTCCCTCGCCCCTTCCATGTGGCCTGACCCTCCTCAGAAGAGGTAAAATAAGGAGGAGAAGGGATGCATTGGAGAATGAAGCTAGTTTTTAAGCCTTTGCTGAGTGTCAAGCCAAAGCAGAAGAGAAATCAAATGATGCCAATTCCCTGTAGGGGTGAATATGCACATCCAGAGGCCTGACCCAAGCATCCCGAAATCTAACGTGGTCTGATTTTCAATACAGACTCTTAGTGCAGGAAACTCAGTTTTCTAGTAGTGATTCATCTAATGAAGGAGAAAAATCGTGGAAAGCTCTGCCCCTCCCCCCAGGAATGTATTCCTCTGAGAGGACAAGTGGCCCCCCTGCCATTCACAGGATTATAACCACAGAGAACATCTCCAGCCTAACATTCGGTAGCGAATTATTAAACTTCTGCTTTCAGCAAGCCACACGCCAGTATCTGTGGGGGAAAAAGAAAACTTTTCTCACAAGGAGCTCATGATTTAGTATGCCTGATAACTGAACTAGATAGAGTCACTGTGGCAGCTTCCAGTCACACCCCATGGCTACAAAATAATTAGCATCCCCACTCAGCTGGTAGCCATTCCTAGAGCATGAAGTGCTGACCCCTGCGGCCCTCAACCAACCGGCTTCAGGCTGAAATATAAAAATTTAAGAAAATAAGAGAAAGGGTCCTGCATCTTAACAAAAATAATAAAGTAGAAAGGCATTATTTTGGGGGTGCAAATCCATTTGTTTTAAAATTTACTTAATAATGTTAATATTAGTGCAATGTGGTCTTTTATATGATCATAAGAAATTCATACTTATTCTTGTGACTGAAGTAATAGAAGTTTACTAATTGACAATCAATTTAAAAATATTTTAATGTCTGAAACTCATTTTCCTCTTCGATGAATCCATTGATATGATTTTGGCTGAACCATACACAGAATTTTATGCCAGTTTTTAGCATTAGTTATTTAATCCTGGCTCTAGTTGGAAATTTTGGCAATGCCTGTAATCATTAATGGTCTATAAAATTATTTTTTTCTGCTTGTTTTATACCTTATTCTCCACTATGTGTATAAAAATAGGCACACTCATGGATGTAGCTATTCCTATAAAAATCATTTTGTAAATGTTATTACCAAATGATGTCTTCTTTAGGAACTATACTACATCACACAATACTCATCTTTACTTTGGCACTTTGAAGACTGTAGCCCATTCCTGACTTTAAAGTATGTTCTAAGTGGCCTCTTCCCCTTCAGCGTAGCCATAGAAACCAGTGCAAGAGCAAAGGGATTATTATCAAAAATGTGAATTCATAAGCAGAAAAAAAGTGGCAAACAAAAGCTGGCATCCCAATAATAAATGCCTTGTTCAGTGCCTGACATTCCAGCAGTTGACCATTAAAGTTGGGCTCATATCAGTACCTTTAATTCCAAATTCCATTCTGCTCACAGCCTCTAAACTCAAGCTTCTACAAGAAACTGGAAGGAAACTCTTTCATTTTCCTTCCCTTTCCAGCATCCCAATCAAGAAGTGCAGTGTAGGCTCATATAACACCTGTGCAGGTGTTAGCAAGGGACCTCAAAACTCTTATAGTATCAGTTAAATGAAAAAGGTTGCTCTGGATTCAAAATAATTTAAAGGTAGCAGCCTTGCAGAGCACCCACTCTGAGTCAGATACCCTGGGAAATAGTGTCTTACAAAGATGAATGAGATTTGGCTTTGTTCCCAAGGAGTTCACAGCTCACCAACCACCTAGGGTGGGGTTTTGTAATAATTACTTCACGAATGGGGGTGTATGGAGACTAAAACCTAGACTGGGGCCAGATTTACCAAACACCCCGGTTTACCAAAATCTTCATCCTGCCCTGCCCCCAAACTCAGCATTTAGTAGTAAAAGTGTTAAATCACGCTCATATTAGATTTTACACCAAGACACAATATAATTTTCTAGGAATGTGGCAAAAGCATATTATTTCTTAAATAAAACAATGAACCTTGTTAAGATGTTACAACATTGAAACAATTAAATCATATTCAGAAAACAGTGAAAAAGAAAAACCTCTTAGAAACTTTTTTCAGAACTCAGTACAATAGCAATGAAACAATTAAAAAAAAAAGAGATTTGGCTTAAATGTTAATCAAAAAACTCCATCAGAAACTCCATTTCCTGAGTCTTCCATTGATAATGTTTTTAATTGCACAAGCTATGAAATCAGACTATTCCACATCCTGATTCAGCTACTTCCTAGCTGTGTGACTAGATGCTTTAATCGCTCTGTTGCCTGGGTTTCCTCATTTGTAAAATGCAGGTGATCGTAGTATACAATCATGTAAAATGCCTCCGAGAGCTCCCAGTACTTCACATGGGTTCCGTTGGTGTTGGCTGGCATCATCGCCATCATCATTGCTGCAGGGCCTAGTTGTGCAGATAAGTTTATGGAATTAATCCCTGACAATCAAGAAAATGTGCTCTGTGTCTCTCCAAATGCACTCAATATTTCCTAAAAGAAGTGAGGTGTTAGGAGCCAGAGCCAGACGAAATGATTGTGGCAGCCTTAGAAATGTCAGGAGAAAGTCAGTGAGTCTCTGAATGTTCATAAAAGCAGAAAGAAACAGAAACCAACCAAGCAGGGACACAGTAACAAGAGATGTCATGAGTTTGTTTCTCGTCCATCCTCTCGGACTTTTATCTTATACACACAGAGATGTTAACGTGGGAATGAAAACCAGGGGCTGTTCTTAGATTTCTCGGGACACTGAGATTGAGTGATTGACGGGCTTTTCGTCCGTGAGCTGCCTTACATGACGTTGAGGACTGAGGGACACAGAGATGATAGACGAGTGGGATTGCATAGGATGGGACTTTGTTCCGAGGAATCTTGGTGGCCTGAACCCGTGATGTATCTGCTGTAGCACCGTGGAGTACATTATAGTCACTTCCCTTTGTGTGCACAGGATCTTAATATGATAGGCTCAAGACAGAGAAAGTGGTATCATTTAGGTAAAATCTCACAACTCGGAAGGGAAGTGTCAACATGGGCTTACCCTTCCAGGACCCACATATCTGGGGACTTCCCTGTACCCTCCATACCACCTGCATCCCCCTCCTCCTTCATGTAGTCCCAGATAGGTGTGCTGAAGGAGCCAGTGTCATGATGAGCACCACAGATGGACTTGTAGAGCATAGAGGAAAATTCCACCAGCTGAGAAGGGGTGGGAGGGGGCGACAAAGGGGAGCTCGTGGATTTTTAAACGACTCCCGCAGTTGTGCTGCAAAAATTGTAAATTCTCCAGAAAGCCAACCCAGGCCAATAGTTTTGGATTCACAGTAATTGCATACATTTTATTTACAAGCCCTCCCGAGCAGTATGCGCCTGTTACCTAAAGCGATGGAGCAGGCCCCAGTCGTATGTCTGGTTCTACACCTGGGCCTACAGCACGAGACATAGCACCTACTGTGGCCTCTGCTCTGTCACTTTGCCATGCGATTCTAATGTAGTTTTACTTGAATAACATAAAATAACATATATAATGTTATTTATGTTATTTTCCACGTGAAGAACTCCTGTAAACCTTGCCGTTTTGAAACTCAGTGAGGCAGGCGTCTTAGACAAGCTGAAAAACAAGTGGTGGTACGATAAAGGTGAATGTGGACCCAAGGACTCTGGAAGCAAGGTCAGTCGTC